>NC_048409.1:30344138-30345631 GCF_013103735.1 Etheostoma cragini
ATGAGGACAACATGAGGACAACATGAAGACAACATGAGGACAACATGGGGACAACATGAGGACAACATGAAGACAACAGGAAGACAACATGAGGACAACATGAAGGCAACATGAAGACAACATGAAGACAACATGAGGACAACATGGGGACAACATGAGGACAACATGAAGACAACATGGGGACAACATGAGGACAACATGAAGACAACATGAAGACACCATAAAGACAACATGCGGACAACATGAGGACAACATGAGGACAACATGAGGACAACATGAGGACAACTTGAGGACACCATAAAGACAACATGGGGACAACTTGAAGACAACATGAAGACAACATGAGGACAACATGAGGACCCCCCCCCCCCCCCCCCCCCCCCCCCCTCACCTGGCAGGCCCAGCACCGTCTTGAACTTGCTGCACTGGACGGATCCGAGGGACGTGGCGGCGCAGCTCGTCCACAGACCCTCAAACTGCCACTGGCTGCTGGTGACAGAGTCCACCTGGCTCCGCGTCTTCCACACCTGGGACGACGTGCAGCTGGACTGGAGACACCAGGACACCACGCCCAGGACCAGACCCACGACCTGCAGGCCCGCCGACATGCTGGAGTTACGGGAGACACCTGGACGAGCCTAGAGACACCTGGAGACAAGACCGAGTCCAGATACCAGTGAGTCAGAGAAAAGTCAGAGCCCAGATACTAGTGATTCCAAGACAAGACCGAGTCCAGATACCAGCAAGTCCGAGACAAGTCAGAGTCCAGATACCAGTGTGTCCCAGACCATAGAGAAACTTGAGTCCTACAGCCCTGATCCTGGTCCCTCGACCCAACAACAGCTGATAGTCCCAGTGAGTCCAGCAGACCCGCTTCTTACCTTGGGCTCCGATCTGGAGGCTGAGAGTTCGTGGTTTTGGATCTGTTCTTAGCGTGGACCTGGTCCCGTGTGATCCTCAGCTGGAGCTGGAGTTGCATTCAGCACTGAGGTCTCAGCGTGGACCTGGTCCTCCAGGTCAACGACCCGCTGGACACTCTGCGTTATCATCCTGAAAGTCACTCAAGGTCAACAGAAGTTTGTGTGTGTGTGTGTGCGTGTGTGTGTGTCTCTATGTGTGTGTTTGTTTCTTTGTGTGTGTGTGTCTCTGTGTGTGTGTGTGTGTCCGTGTGTGTGTCTCCGTGTATGTGTCTCTGTGTGTGTGTGTGTGTCCGTGTGTGTGTCTCCGTGTATGTGTCTCTGTGTGTGTGTGTTTCTTTGTGTGTGTGTGTCTGTCTGTGTGTGTGTGTCTGTGTGTGTGTGTCTCCATGTGTGGTTGTGTGTGTGTGTGTGTCTCTCTGGGTGTGTGTGTGTGTGCAAGTGTCTCTGTGTATGTGTCTCTGTATGTGTGTTTGTGTTTCTTTGTGTGTGTGTGTCTGTCTGTCTGTGTGTGTCTGTGTGTGTGTGTCTCCATGTGTGGTTGTGTGTGTGTGTGTGTCTCTCTGTGTGTGTGTG
>NC_048409.1:30345731-30347915 GCF_013103735.1 Etheostoma cragini
ATTATCACTACTTTTAGTGTGTATAGAGCAGCATATCTCCACCAGACTCCATGTAAATTATCACTACTTTTAGCGTGTGTAGAGCAGCATAGTCTTACTTACACACACACACAGATTACATGCATTAATTTCCCATCATGCTCTTTGTTCCCTCTCTGCAGCTGGTACATCATGTTCGGCCACGAGTTGATCTGGAAGAACCGAGAACCTTTCGTCAAGATCTGGCACGACCTGAGGACGGGGGGCGGCCGGGGGGGCGGGGGCTCCGACGGGGGCGCGGGCGCCGTGTAGGTCGCTCACACGCCGGGGCTGATGGGAAACACACATGTAAAGATGTATAAAAATGTACAGACGGCAGGATGTGACGTCATGATTGACATGTATACAGACGCCAAGTCCCGCCCCTTCCAGCCGGGGATAACACACACACACACGTTGTCGCTTGTTTCAACGTTGTGTGTGTTTGTGTGTTTCTTTTTACTGAATAAATCAGTAATTTTTCACAATCAGTGTAATCCCCCCCCCCCCCCCCCCCCCAGGAAGGGGCGGGACCTCAACTCTCTGCACAGGTAATCAGGAGCCAATCAGACTGTTTGTTGTTGTTTTTTCGGTCAGATCAGATATCCAAACTAATTATTTATTATTTACTTGATTATTTGAGCATTTTGACTCATTTTCATTGTTTCAAGATTTAGTTTCTAAAGAAATTAACCACATATTGTGTGTGTGTGTGTGTGTGTGTGTGTTTGTGTGTGTGTGTGTGTGTTTCTTTCTGTTTATGTTTTGCTGCTTTTTCTTCTAAATAAATCTGTAAAGTTATCTGACACACGGTGTTGCAGCAACTGTCTGACTTTTCCTGTGTGTGTGTCCGTCCTACGCGTGACTCAGACACACACACACACACACACACACACACACACACACTTGCAGCGCCCCATCACACCCAGAGGCGACAGCTGTTTCTCGCTGCGTGGAGGTGAGTAGCCGCCATCTTTGTAGTTCAACCTGCGTCTCGCTACCGAGCACGAGCTCCCGCCTTAGCGAGGCTAGATGTCGTCTTAGATTTTAGATATCGCGACATCACAGGTGTGTTTTCCTGGTTTAAAGGCTGCGTTAAAGTACAGGTAGAGCCCAACATCTCGCACGCCGCTCATTCATTGTGCACGCAGCGTTTCCGCAGCGCGTGAGCGTCGTTTTTTTAAGATTTATATAACAAACTGACTGTAGTACTTGGTCTACTGCACGAGATCCCCCCCCCGAGCTCCTTCAGATTCGGGATCTGTAGCTTTCAGGTCCGTCCGACAGCCACAAGGAGCCGAGGAGCGATGTTGAGCTGCGTTGGCTGAACCCACCAGACTCCATGTAAATTATCACTAATTTAAGCATCGTAGATACACGTCATTAAATGTCGACAGAAACTAAATTATACCATGAAAACACATTTTTGGGTCTTCTTTGCATTTTTTGAACCATCACAACTGTAGTTTTTGTTGAAATAAAGACATATTTTACTTATAAACATGTGTAAATATGTTGAGTCTATACACGCTAAAAGTGTTGTTATTTAAATGGAGTCTGGTGGTTGAGGGTTAGCGACGTGAGAGCTGCCTCTGGTCCAACAGAAAGGTCTTAAAGAGGTTTAAAGGTCTTAAAGAGGTTTTAAGGTCTTAAAGAGGTTTTAAAGGTCCATCTTTATGATTTCCACGATAGTTGTTCCCGTCAGTCACTTGGACATGGGGACATGAAGACATGGGAACATTGGGACATGGGAACATGAGGACATGAAGACATGGGAACATGAGGACATGGGAACATGGGGACATGAGGACATGGGAACATGAGAACATGAGGACATGGGGACATGGGAACATGAGGACATGAGGACATGAAGAGATGGGAACATGAGGACATGGGGACATAAGAACATGGGGACATGGGGACACAGGGTCCATGTTGCCCTTTAACTGCAGCTACACGGGTCAAACACGGATTAATGCCCCGATGTTCATTTATGACGTTTTCATGTCGTATGAAATGAGATTTAACTGAAAAATCTGAAGTTTTCTGACCTGCAAACATGACGTCAGTCTGGACAAGAGATTAAAGTCCACACACACACACACACACACACACACACACACACACGGAGACACACACACACACACACAGAGACACACACACACA
>NC_048409.1:30352794-30353966 GCF_013103735.1 Etheostoma cragini
TCTCTCTCTCCTCCCTTATCCTAGGAGGGGATGACAACATGAGTTAAGAAAGGGGGGGGGGGACCCCAAAAGGAGAATAGAGACCTTTTCTGTTTACTTTATAACAGAATGAATATACTTCATATACACTTACATTCATAGTTTGTTCCGTCTTTTGTCCCCAGTTTAAATGTAGACGTTACAATGATTCATGGTGTGTATTTTTGTAGATTCGGGTCCCGGGGAGACACCAAATCTCTCTCTTGGGTCTTGAGCCTACCTCAGGTCTAGGTCTAGGTCTGGGTCTAGGTCTAGGTCTGGGTCTAGGTCTGGGTCTAGGTCTGGGTCTAGGTCTAGGTCTGGGTCTAGGTCTAGGTCTAGGTCTAGGTCTGGGTCTAGGTCTGGGTCTAGGTCTAGGTCTAGGTCTAGGTCTGGGTCTAGGTCTGGGTCTAGGTCTAGGTCTGGGTCTAGGTCTAGGTCTAGGTCTAGTGTCCTCGATTTAAGTTTTACAAAATTAAAAACATGTTGTGTTTTGAAAATGTCCCCGGACGATGTCTGAGAAATCTGGTCCCCTTAGTGTACTCTGTGTATTCTGCGTACTCTGCATACTCTGAGTACTCTGCGTACTCTGCATATTCTGTGTACTCTGCGTACTCTGCATACTCTGAGTACTCTGCGTACTCTGCATATTCTGTGTACTCTGCGTACTCTGCGGACTCTGCGTACTCTGAGTACTCTTTGTACTCTGCGTACTCTGCGTACTCTGTGTACTTTGCGTACTCTGTGTACTCTGTGTACTCTGCGTACTCTGTGTACTCTGCGTACTCTGTGTACTCTGTGAACTCTGTGTACTCTGCGTACTCTGTGTACTCTGTGTACTCTGCGTACTCTTTGTACTCTGCGTACTCTGCGTACTCTGTGTACTCTGTGTACTCTGCGTACTCTGTGTACTCTGCGTACTCTGTGTACTCTGTGTACTCTTTGTACTCTGCGTACTCTGCGTACTCTGTGTACTCTGCGTACTCTGTGTACTCTGCGTACTCTGTGTACTCTGTGAACTCTGTGTGTACCTGGAGGCTAAAACGTGTATCCACTAGGGGGCAGATCAGAGCCGTGTTGCCCCCGGCAACACCAGAAGAGAAATCACAGACACACACACACACACACACACACACACACACACACACACACAC
>NC_048409.1:30354066-30355530 GCF_013103735.1 Etheostoma cragini
ACACACACACACACACACACACACACACACACACACACACACACACACACACACACACACACACACACCGTCATCAGGTTGGTCAGAGCATGAAGCTGAGATGTGATGTTCCTACTGTAGTTCCTAGATACTTAGTAACTAGTGATTTAAGTTACTAGTTACCTTAGTTACTAGTTACTATAGTTACTAGTTAGCAGTTACTTTAGTTACTAGTTACCTTAGACATTAGTTACTTTAGTTACTAGTTACCTTAGTTACTAGTTACCAGTTACGTTAGTTACTTGTTACGTTAGTTACTATTTGCCTTAGTAACTAGTTACCAGTTACTTTAGTTACTAGTTACCTTAGTAACTAGTTACCAGTTACTTTAGTTACCAGTTACTTTAGTTACTAGTTACTTTAGTTACTAGTTACATTAGTTACCAGTTACATTAGTTACTAGTTACCTTAGTAACTAGTTACCAGTTACTTAATTTACCAGTTACCTTAGTAACTAGTTACTAGTTACTTTAGTTACTAGTAACTTTAGTTACTAGTTACCTTAGTTACTAGTTACTTTAGTTACTAGTTACATTAGTTACCAGTTACTTTAGTTACTAGTTACCTTAGTAACTAGTTACCAGTTACTTTAGTTACTAGTTACCTTAGTAACACGTTACCAGTACTTTAGTTACTAGTAACTTTAGTTACTAGTTACCTTAGTTGCTAGTTACTTTAGTTAATAGTTACAATAGTTACCAGTTACTTTAGTTACTAGTTACCTTAGTAACTAGTTACCAGTTACCTAATTTACCAGTTACCTTAGTAACTAGTTACTAGTTACTTTAGTTACTAGTTACATTACTTACCATTTACTTTAGTTACTAGTTAACTTCTTAACTAGTTACCAGGTACTTTAGTTACTAGTTACTTTAGTTACTAGTTACTTTAGTTACTAGTTACCTTAGTTACTAGTTACTTTAGTTACTAGTTACATTAGTTACTAGTTACCAGTTACTTTAGTTACTAGTTACCTTAGTAACTAGTTACCAATTACTTTACTTACTAGTTACGTTAGTTACTAGTTACCTTAGTAACTAGCTACCAGTTACTTTAGTTACTAGTTACCTTAGTAACTAGCTACCAGTTACTTTAGTTACTAGTAACTAAAGTAACTTCAGTTACTAGTTACCTTAGTTACTAGTTACTTTAGTTACTAGTTACATTAGTTAGCAGTTACCTTAGTTACTAGTTACTAGTGACTGTACCTGAGGCTGGTACCCGTTGGGGATCCGCTGCTGTGTTGCACGGCGATGGCGATGATGACGACGACCATCAGCACGATCCACACAGACGTCTGAAGAAGAGGACGAGAGACAGATGAAGATCAGGTCTCATCCCTGATGGTGTCTCTCTACTGATGTCTCTCTACTGATGTCTCTCTACTGTTGTCTCTCTACTGATGTCTCTCTACCGATGTCTCTC
>NC_048409.1:30355630-30357219 GCF_013103735.1 Etheostoma cragini
TTTACCCTCCAGGTGTCCTCGGGTCAGATCTGTCCCCTTTACCCTCCAGGTGTCCTCGGGTCAGATCTGTCCCCTTTAACCCTCCAGGTGTCCTCGGGTCAAATCTGTCCCCTTTACCCTCCAGGTGTCCTCGGGTCATATCTGTCCCCTTTACCCTCCAGGTGTCCTTTAATAATGTCCATATCTGAAATATGAGTTTGTTTTTAACCAAATTACCATAAACATGGATTCCTTCCATGGATTCCACAATAACTCATAATTTCTGCTTTTTAACTCCAATTTTAGGAATACTTCTATATAAATGAGGGTTATTGACCTTGAATTCCTAAATGTATAAAACTATAAGATGGTGGAAACTAAAATAAAGTCTGAAAATGGGACAAAATGTGAGTTTTTTCAAGGGTTACCCCAGTGGTGTCAAATCAGAATATAACATATAGTACACATGTACTGCATATAGTACACATATACTGCATATAGTACACATATACTGCATATAGTACACACATACTGCATATAGTACACATATACTGCATATAGTACACATGTACTGCATATAGTACACATATACTGCATATAGTACACATGTACTGCATATAGTGAACATGTGCTGCATATAGTACACATGTACTGCATATAGTACACACGTACTGCATATAGTACACATATACTGCATATAGTACACATGTACTGCATATAGTACACATGTACTGCATATAGTACACATATACTGCATATAGTACACATGTACTGCATATAGTACACATGTACTGCATATAGTACACATATACTGCATATAGTACAAATGTACTGCATATAGCACACATATACTGCATATAGTACACATGTACTGCATATAGTAAACATGTACTGCATATAGTACACATATACTGCATATAGTACACATATACTGCATATAGTAAACATATACTGCATATAGTACACATATACTGCATATAGTACACATGTACTGCATATTGTACACATATACTGCATAGAGGACACATATACTGCATATAGTACACATGTACTGCATATAGTACACATATACTGCATATAGTACACATATACTGCATATAGTAAACATATACTGCATATAGTACACACATTCTGCATATAGTACACACATACTGCATATAGTACACATATACTGCATATAGTACACATATACTGCATATAGTACACATGTACTGCATATAGTAAACATATACTGCATATAGTACACACATACTGCATATAGTACACATATACTGCATATAGTACACACATACTGCATATAGTACACACATACTGCATATTGTACACATGTACTGCATGTAGTAAACATATACTGCATATAGTACGCATGTACTGCATATAGTACACATGTACTGCATATAGTACACATGTACTGCATATAGAACACATATACTGCATATTGTACACATATACTGCATATAGTACACATATACTGCATATTGTACACATATACTGCATATAGTACACATATACTGCATATAATACACAAATACTGCGCATAGTAGCCTACACATGCAACTAAACAACATTGAATGTTGACAACATCTCAGCCCCCCCCCCCCCCCCCCCCC
>NC_048409.1:30357317-30357667 GCF_013103735.1 Etheostoma cragini
CCCCCCCCCCCCCCCCCCCCCCGGCCCTGATTGGTGCACCTGACCAGGGAGGGTGGATGAACGGTCAAAGGGTCAGCTGCTGCAAAAAGACAGGACGGTAGTTTTAATAAATCTTACCTACTGCACCTTTAAAATACTTTGTTCTTTGGTTTAAAATGTTAATATTTCTTGTTTTATGTGTACCGTCGCCAGTGTACATCATAGTACACAAGTACACAAGTACACACCACACCCAAGTATTATAACCCCCCCATAGGAAATGGGATGAGTGAAATCAAGTCATGTGTGTGTGTGTGTGTGTGTGTGTGTGTGTGTCCCTGTGTGTGTTTCCCTATGTGTGTGTGTGTGTG
>NC_048410.1:0-894 GCF_013103735.1 Etheostoma cragini
ACAGACACACACACAGACGCACACAGACACACACAGACACAGACGCACACAGACACACAAACACACACAAACAAACACCCACACACACAGAGAAACAAACACACACAAACACACAGACACAGAGACACAGACACAGACGCACACAGACACAGACACACAAACACACACACACAAACACACACAAACACACAGACACAGAGACACAGACACACAGACACACACACACACAGACACACCCACACACACAGAGAAACAAACACACACACACACACACACAGAGACACACACACTTGGGCTTTCCATCTTTAGCGTGACCCTATCTTAGATTACAGTGTTAGCCGTAGCATCCTAGCATTAGCCTGTCCCTGTGATCACAGTGATTATCAACAGCATCTCTCTCTCTCTCCCTCTCTCCCTCTCTCTCTCTCTCTCTCTCTCCATCTCTCTCTCTCTCTCCATCTCTCTCTCTCTCTCCATCTCTCTCTCTCCATCTCTCTCTCTCTCTCCATTTCTCTCTCTCTCTCTCTCTCTCCCCGTTGTCAGCTCTGTCTCTCGCCCACTCTCTCTCCTCCTCTGTACGTTCTGTTTAATGAACATTACAGATTTAAACCCCCACCTTTAAACCACTTATCTTGTCTTCTCTCCCTCCATCCCTTTCCAAATCTCTCCATTCCCACTTATACGCAATGTCTTTCTCTCAATTCAGTTCAAAGGGGCATGCCTGTTTCAATAACTATGTTATATATAATTATTATATTATTACATCTATCTATCTGACTGCCACCCCTTCCTAGAGTCTGTTGTTTTTAAATAGAGACTGATGTCACCCTCTTTCTATCACTCACACACACACACACACACACACACACACACACACACACACACACACACACA
>NC_048410.1:1097-1690 GCF_013103735.1 Etheostoma cragini
CATATCTCCACCAGACTCCATGTAAATAATCACTACTTTTAGCATGTATAGAGCAGCATATCTCAACCATATCTTTTTTATTTAGTTTCTGTCCACTTTAAATGAAGTGTTGTTACCGATGATAAAAGTAGTAATTATTTACATGGAGTCTGGTGGGTTTGGATCTTACTCTTTAACTAAAAGCTCTATCTCTGTAGGGATCCATCCCATAATGTTGTCAGACATTGCAGCTTGTTTTTGTCAAGCAAACGTTTCCTTTTTGTCACACACAGAAGCTCTCATAAAAAGCAACCCGGACCGTGTACGCCACTGTGTCATTTTAATTTGAAAAATGACATGCACACACACACACACACACACACACACACACACGAACGCGTGCACACACACACACACGCGCACCAGAGTATTTTTTCCATTGGGGTGTGTTGTCCTTGAACTCGCTGATGACCATTCATCATCTTTTTAATCCAATCTGCTTTTTACAAAAAATGAGTTGTTCGCTCAGCGTTCAAAATTACTTCAGCAGTTGCACAAAAAAATGCTTTTAAAGACACACACACATACACACACAGACACACACACATACACAC
>NC_048410.1:1790-6100 GCF_013103735.1 Etheostoma cragini
GGGGTCGCTCCGATTCAAATGGTTGTTAATGGTTATTAATGTTATTAATGGTTATTAGTGGTTAATAATGGTTAGTAGGGGTGTGACGAGATGCTTACTCCACGAGACGAGACACATCACGAGATTCGGTTCACGAGAACGAGACGAGACGAGATTTTAAATTTTTTTTTTAAAGAAATCCTCGATGAAATATATGAATGTAAAATAGTTTTTTATTCAACTGAAAAATCACAAAATGCAAAACAATTTAGGTGCATTTTGAAATCAACTATTAATGATGAATGTTATTTGACTTTTTTTTTTACTATTTTAATGAATTATGTGCAGTAAAGGACGTGCAGACACTGCAAAATGTTTTGTATAAACTCTACCAACGGGCTTCTGCCAATCTCACACGAGAAATCTAACTCCTTTCCACAAACCGAACATAAAAAAATAAACAGTATAAATAAAATAAATGTGTAAATAACAGAAAAATCTTCAATAGTAATTTCACGCTCCGTCACGCTGACATCACATCGCCTCACGAGACAACTTTTCACCTCGACGAGAAATCTCGTCATGTTTTAATCTCGCGAGATCTCGTAAAACGAGATCTCGTCACACCCTTAATGGTTAGTAATGTTTATGAATGGTTAGTAATGTTTATGAATGGTTAGTAATGTTATTAATGGTTATTAATGGTTGTTAATGGTTTTTAATGGTTATTAATGGTTATTAGTAGTTATTAATGTTATTATGGTTATAAATGGTTATTAGTAGTTATTAATGGTTATCAAGGGTTATTAATGGTTATTAATGGTTATTAATGGTTATTAGTAGTTATTAATGGTTATTAATATTATTATGGTTATAAATGGTTATTAGTAGTTATTAATGGTTATCAAGGGTTATTAATGGTTATTAATGGTTATTAATGGTTATTAATGGTATGTAATGGTTATTAATGGTATAACTGTCATACTGAAATTATGGAAATCCATGAAATAATAGAGAGAGAGAAAGGGCCGCGTGGTCCTAAAGAGCCGTGGGTTAGCGTCTTCATCGGTAGGTTGTTGTGTTGCGGCGGTAAGCGGCGCTTTACTGTGGTATTATTTTACAACGCCCCGGGCAACCGCACCCCCCCGTCAGGGTCCTCGGAGCAGAAGGGTCTAATTTACTGAGTGTTGCCCTGTGGAGGCGTTTATCTGCGACCTTTGACCTTTTACGGCCTTCTGTTTCTACGATGCGTTGGGAGGGGCGGGGGGGGGATGTCTATAATGATAAATTGATTTATCTAAAACAAAGTGTGGGGGGGTGTGAGGACAGGAGACACACAGTCTCCTGTCTGCATCCTCAGTACTTCATACTGAAACACTTTACTTTAAAAACCACGTACTATGTGTATTTATTTTATAGAATTTTATATTTTAATAGAATGTATTATTCTGAAATTGGCTCCTTGAAAAATGTCACTATTTGCAATTTCAAAAATCTGAATGTGTATATTTTTTTAATAATTAAAATAATCGGCAAAATTTGGCTTTTTTAATGTTTTTTGCAACATTTTTTTTGAGTTTTTTTTATAAGATAATTCTTAAAAAAGGCGGGAAATTGGATCTCTAAACACTTAACTGATTTGCTAAGAGACGTTTTTACATGTTTTACAAACGAAATGTCCCTAAATCTGACGAGATATATTTTTAATGTTATTTTTAATGTTTTAAATCATCGGCAAAACTGGGCTTTTCAAAAAGAAAATGTGTACCTTTTCAATGTTTTTTTCAACGTTATATTTGTTTTTTGGTTGGCTTGATTTTTATTTTTGTTTAATTCGACGTTAAGGTCCTTGGTCCTTTACAATCTTTTTTTTGTGTTTTTGGTCGGCTTTTTTTTTTTTTTTTTTTAATTAGATGTCCTAAAAAACAAAAATCCTAGAAGAATTACCTATTAGTCATTTCAAAAATCTGATTTTTTTTTTTTATGTTTTAAATCATAGACCAAACTGGGCTTTTTCAACGTTTTTGGTCCTTTTCAATCTTTTTTAGTGTTTTTTGGTCAGCATGTTTTTTAGGTTTTTTTCATTAGATGTCCTAAAAAAAACAATATTAGAAAAATTACCTATTTTCTATTTCAAAAATCAGTTTTTTTTTTTTTTAAGTTTTAAATCACAGACAAAACCGGGCTTTTTCTAAATTTTGATTCCTTTTCGATGTTTTTTGCAACATTTTTGGGATGTTTTGGTCGGCTTGATTTAAAAAAAAAAAATTTATTCAACATTAAGTCCTAAAAAAATGACCTATTTGCAATTTCAAAAATCTTAATGTATATATACTTTTTTTTTTTTTTAAATCATAGGCAAAACTATTCAACTTTTCAACGTTATCTGCAGTTTTTTGCCACCTTTTTGGATGTTTATTTTTTTTCTTTTTTAATAAGAAAACTCCTAAAAAAGGCGGGAAATTGGATCTCTAAACACTTAACTGACTTGCTAAGAGATGTTTTTACATGTTTTTAAAATAAAATGTCCCTTAATCTGACTAGATATATTTTTAATGTTATTTTTAATGTTTCAAATCATCGGCAAAACTGGGCTTTTTCCCAAGTTTTTGTACCTTTTCAAAGTTTTTTTGCCTTTTTTTTCAAAGTTTTTTTGATTTATTGGTCAGCTTGATTTTTTTTATTTTTTTATTCGATGTCAAGTCCTTAAAAAATTAGCTATTTGCAATTTCAAAAATCTTAATGAATATATTTTTCTATATTTAAAATCACAGGCAAAACTTGGCTTTATCCAAAGTTTTAGGTCCTTTTCGGTCTTTTTTACCGTTTTTTGGTCTGCTTTTATTTTAAATTGTTTTGTTTTTTATTAGATGTCCTAAAAAGAAGTCCTAAAGAAATTAATATATATTTTTTAATATTTAAAATCACAGGCAAAACTGGGCTTTTTCAACGTTTTTGGTCCTTTTCAATCTTTTTTACTGTTTTTTGGTCGGCTCGTTTTTTTTATTTTTTTTATTAGATGTCCAAAAAAAAATCTTTTTTCTTTTTTTTTTTTATGTTTTAAATCATAGACAAATCCGGGCTATTTCCAAAGTTTTTATTCCTTTTCAATGTTTTTTTTCAACATTTTTTGGATGTTCTGGCTTTTTATTTTGATAAGATAAGTCCTAAAAAAGGCGAGAAATTGGATCTTTTGCAGTCTCAAAAACCCTTAAATGATTCTCTATAATAGATGTTTTTACATACTTTAAAGCCCCCCCCCCCCTCCATTACTCACCTGCTGCATGTCCACGCCTCCCTGTGCCACGGAGAACAGAGGGTGCGAGCCGAAGTCCGACGCCTCAAAGACCTGCAGCCAATCACAGAGAGGCACACGCCATCGTTAGAGATCCAACCGGATCGATCCAGAACAACACGCCAAACCGTGATTTACACATCCTCAATTAAAGAATCTTTAGGGATATTTTTCACTCCCTTCAGACACTCGGTCAGACCCAAAAATCACACGTCCAGTTATTATGGGTGATTATTGAATACATTAATGAGAGATTATTGCTTTAAGAAAAGATTTTTTTGTATTACGGACTACTATTATACTACAAACATACACGCTAAAAGTAGTGATTATTTACATGGAGTCTGGTGGAGATATGCTGCTCTATACATGCTAAAAGTAGTGATTATTTACATGGAGTCTGGTGGGGATATGCTGCTCTATACACGCTAAAAGTAGTGATTATTTACATGGAGTCTGGTGGAGATATGCTGCTCTATACACGCTAAAAGTAGTGATTATTTACATGGAGTCTGGTGTAGATATGCTGCTCTACACACGCTCCAAGTAGTTATTTTTAACATGGAGTCTGGTGGGTTTAGCAAAAGCTACTTCACAGATGTTTACATGGTTAAAAAAAGCATCTTACTCTTTATTGAGCATTCACAGAGCCATGACATGGTCTCACCTGGTTTCCGGCCAGCAGCACGGTTCCCGGGGTCGGGCTGGGCCGGTACGGGATGGTCGCTCCCTTTGGAGGAGACTGGGAGAAAGAAATGTTCATCAAGCGTCTCAGAGAGGGAAATCAGATGAATGGCATATTTCTAAATATATCTCTGATTCCAGCTTGTTAACCATCTAAGTCACACAGCTTCTTAAATTCAGACAGACAGAGAGACAGACAGACAGGTACCTCCAGAGACATACAGACAGACAGACAGACAGACAGACAGACAGGTACCTCCAGAGACAGACAGACAGACAGACAGACAGACAGACACCTCCAGAGACAGACAGACAGACAGACAGCTACCTCCAGAGACAGACAGACAGACAG
>NC_048410.1:6200-7226 GCF_013103735.1 Etheostoma cragini
CACACACACACACACACACACACACACACACAAACCAAGACCCAAAATGGTAAAAAAAAACACGACCATAACGTTATATGATAAAAGGTTTTTCATTTGAAATTTTGAATTTGAAACACTAAACACGTTTAGCCCTATAACTCCCAAACCGTACATTGTAAATTTAAAAACCGTACATCCACGCGTTCCCTGGATCCTAATGACTCTCGTGATGTAGGCCACGACCATTTCCGCCTAGACTTTTATGAGTGAAAAATCGCAATTTATCAAAAACCAACTTTTTCGAACTCCTCCGAGACCGTGCAATGGATCTGCACGGAACTTGGCACATAGCATCTCCAGACCAACTTGACACAAAGTTGTATAAAGATTCTTTATAGGATTAAAAATTGCGCGTGTTACGCGCAAACAAAGTTTTGCAAAAAAACATTGCCGTTGCCATATCTCAGCCAAAATAAATGCTATCAAAGCCAAACTTTACAATATTCTTTGCTATGACCCTCTTAGGATCTACATCAAATTCCACGAACATTGGCCATTAGGGGGCGCTACAAATACAAAAAAGTGGGTTTTTCATGAACCAACTTTGCCATATCTCGGCCAAAATACGTGTCAATCAACACCAAACTTGGGCTGATTGTTTGGCATGCCGCCCGGAGGCTTTATACCAAATCTGGTTACGATTGGCAATTAGGGGGCGCTATAATTAACGTTTGTTGGTTTTGTCAACAAAGTCAATGGATTTAAATGGGAAATTTGCAATTGCAATATCTCTGCCGCAGTAAATGCTATCAAAACCAAACCAGTAATGATTGTTTCGCCCACCGCCCGGAGGCTCACTGCCAAATTTGGTAAGGACCTTAGGGGGCACTCTAATCAACATAGAACCTTTCCTCGGATTGCTGGGGACGACTTGCGAGGGGAGGCTTGGACCCCGTTGAAACTACGTGCATCCATCCATCTTCGACCGCTTATCCGGTATCGGGTCGCGGGGGCAGCAGCTCCAGCAGGGGACCCCAAACTTCC
>NC_048410.1:7326-9227 GCF_013103735.1 Etheostoma cragini
AGGGACCAAAAGAGAGAGAGAGAGAGTCAGAAGAGAGAGAGAGAAAGAGAGAGGGACCAAAAGAGAGAGAGAGAGAGTCAGAAGAGAGAGAGAGGGACAGAAAGAGAGAGGGAGAGAGGGACAGAAAGAGAGAGGGAGAGAGGAACAGAAAGAGGGACAGAGGAAGAGAGACAGAAAGAGAGAGAGAGAGAGAGAGAGAGGGACAGAAAGAGGGAGAGAGGGACAGAAAGAGAGAGAAACAGAAATAGAGAGAGAGAGAGACAGAGAGAGAAACTGCAGTAAAGCTTCTAGAGAGTTAGAGCGGCAGACACGATGAAGGAATGAAAGATACTGAATGAAGGAATCAGACAAACTGGGTCAGAAGGGGATGAAAGGAAGAATAGAAGAGGAAAGGATGGGTGGAGGAGTGGAGGGGTGGATGGGTGGAAGAGTGGAGGGGTGGAGGAGTGGATGGGTGGATGGGTGGAGGAGTGGAGGAGTGGAGGGGTGGAGGAGTGGAGCTCAAAAATAACTTTCAAGACAAAGTGCTGTCCAGACAAACAGCTGATAACAAAAAACACTACAATAACAATGAAAACATTATAATTAATTTTGTTCAGTTGTCGTATTGTATAATTAACAGATAGAGTAGGTCTAGACCTCTCTATAATTTACAGATAGAGCAGGTCTAGACCTCTCTATAATTTACAGATAGAGCAGGTCTAGACCGCTCTATAATTTACAGGTAGAGCAGGTCTAGACCTCTCTATAATTTACAGATAGAGCAGGTCTAGACCGCTCTACAATTTACAGATAGAGCAGGTCTAGACCGCTCTACAATTTACAGATAGAGCAGGTCTAGACTGCTCTATAATTTACAGATAGAGCAGGTCTAGACCATAACGGGAGGTAACATGGCCTTTTATACATTGTCGTGTTTCTTTAGAAATAAACAACAAACAAATATAAAAAATATAGTAATAATAGAGTCTTTAAACGCATCAGAAGGAAAGTGATTCACTGTCATAGTGACGCCAAAATGAATGGGAGTCAATGGGATGCTAACGGCAGGTGATGGCTTCGTAGCATTAAAATGGCGCCATGGGAGCTACGCTTAGAGAGGAGAGCCCCCTTCCTTGGTAACAATCTGGTACGAGTCCATGAGTAGTAAAATAGGGGTTTAATTCCCCGTTCCAGGGCCCTTTCGAGGGGTAGAAGGTTGTGAAAACACGAGTTACAGGTGGCCTTGAACGCAGTTACAGGTGGCCTTGAACGTCACACCTGACCCTCTCCGTCTCGTCCTCCCCACAGCTGATTGGCTCAATCATCGGTCGCCAGGGCACCAAGATAAACGAGATCCGGCAGGTGTCGGGCGCTCAGATCAAGATCGGCAGTCAGATCGACAGCACCAGCGACCGGCACGTCACCATCACCGGCACGCCGATCGCCATCAACCTAGCCCAGTACCTCATCACTTCCTGGTAAGTAGTACCCAGAAATCACTGCATGTTAGTTTTTTCATATTAAAGGGGAACTCTAGCTCTGTTTCCATCTACACGTTTTTATACAATTAAGTGATATTGAATGAAAAATGCCTTGTGGAAACAGTAAAATTTGATGTAATTTTATGAATATCAACTCAAAGGAAAAAAGTTTGGTCTCATCAGATTTTCTCTTGATGATATTCGGCTTATGTGATATAACGCTGATGGAAACCATATTTGTTGAACAAATAATGAGTTGCAATCCAGTTTTAGGTCATTTTATGGTTGCAACCCGCCACAAAAACGCAGAAGAGGGTGGGGGGGTACAACAAAGACAGATGGAAGTGGACGCACGAGGAGAGAGTCTGGTGGAGATATGCTGCTCTATACACACTAAAAGTAGTGATTATTTACATGGAGTCTGGTGGAGATATGCTG
>NC_048410.1:10840-12544 GCF_013103735.1 Etheostoma cragini
CTGTAGGGTAACATTACAGCTTGTTTCTCCCTGATGATGAACATCTGTCCTGTAGGGTAACATTACAGCTTGTTTCACAGCGTTCTTACTCAATACTGGACCAGTTTCAAAGATTGTTGTTAAATGAGTCACTTACACACAAACATGGGAAAAGGGTCAAGTTCCAAGTTGGAAAAGAACAAAGTTAGCCTTTAAATAATGTAAATAACGTGTTTTTGTAATAATAAAATCTCCTTTTCTCTCTCTTTTAGGAGGGGTGGACGCCAACTCCCAAACTACATCTCAGGAGCTCCTCATTCCCAACGACGTGAGTGTGCTGCAGGTGTAGAGGACGAGAATATGAATCTGTTATCCAGACAGAAAACATTCATTCAACCTTTTATTTATGCTTGAACGTGCGTTCACATCACCACCAACCTGTGAAGGACGCTTGTCAAAATGTACGGGGAAGCTTTTTGACGATTTGTGTGTGTGTGTGTGGGATCATTCACGTTGAGTCTGGTGGAGATATGCTGCTCTATACACGCTAAAAGTAGTGATTATTTACATGGAGTCTGGTGTAGATATGCTGCTCTATACACGCTAAAAGTAGTGATTATTTACATTAAGTCTGGTGGAGATATGCTGCTCTATAAACGCTAAAAGTAGTGATTATTTACATGGAGTCTGGTGGAGATATGCTGCTCTATACACGCTAAAAGTAGTGATTATTTACATGGAGTCTGGTGGAGATATGCTGCTCTATACAAGCTAAAAGTAGTGATTATTTACATGGAGTCTGGTGGAGATATGCTGCTCTATACACGCTAAAGGTAGTGATTATTTACATGGAGTCTGGTGGAGATATGCTGCTCTATACACACTAAAAGTAGTGATTATTTACATGGAGTCTGGTGGAGATATGCTGCTCTATACACGCTAAAAGTAGTGATTATTTACATGGCATCTGGTGGAGATATGCTGACTCCGTTCTAAATCTTTAACGCGCTGTGTTTTATGTGGACAACACGTTGGGCTGTCCTATTTTGATATGTGAGATGCCGAGTGGCTCTACTGTGTATCCATGGTATCAAAAGGGAATTTAATTCTTGCATTTGTGCGCATGATCAAAAAACAGTTTTAGAAATATTTTCCAGAGTATCAGACACCAGACATGAAATCATTCTGGTTGTTACACAAGTCTCCGGCAGTAAATATTAAATGTGCACGTGCAGATTGGACATCGTTGCTCTTTTTAATGGAAACAAGCAGCCGAGGACACGTCAGTGTCCCGCTCAAGGACGCCTGACGTTTGATGGACGTGTTGACTGCTCCGGGGTCACGGCGCTGACCTTTTGTTCCTAACCCAGCCTTCGGCCGCCCCGTCTCTCTCGCTGCTCGCCCCCCCGATTCCACTGCTCTGCCTTTTCTGCTGTTTAGTTGGATTGGGTTATTTTGCTGTTTTTATTGCATGTAAACACCGTACGGCGTCCCTGAGTACTGAGAAAGGTGCCTTTTAAATAACATGTGTTATTACAGGGACACACACAGACACACACACACACACAGACACACACACACATACACACAGACACACACACATCAAACATCATGCTCATGCATGTTTACGTTTGGCAACGTAAAGCAAAAAGGCTGTGTGTGTGTGTGTGTGTGTCTGTCTGTGTGTGTGTGTGTGTCTGTGTGTGTGTGTGTGTGTGTGTGTGT
>NC_048410.1:12644-15221 GCF_013103735.1 Etheostoma cragini
GTGTGTGTGTGTGTGTCTGTGTGTGTATGTGTGTGTGTGTGTGTGTGTGTCTGTATGCGTGTGTGTGTGGGTGGCTGTGTGTGAGTGTGTGTTTGTGTGTGTCTGTGTGTGTGTGAGTGTGTGTGTGGCCAAGCGAACATGCAGCATTAGAGCATCATTGTAGTCGAACAGAAGAAGAAGAAAGATATCAGACCAGAAGGACGTTGGTTTCTATCACACTCGCACACGCACACCAACAGAACTACAACACCTAGAATACACCCCTCTGCACCTGTTCCCTAAACTTAACCACGCAGCTCTGCTGTTTACGATGTTTTTGCCGATTGTTGACTTTTCCCAAGATTTTTGTTATTTTTCCCCGCATTTACGAAGCTTTAACGATGTTTTTCATGAGCTATAAAATTGAGTAAAAATGAAAAGTAGGGAACTGAAAACCTATTGTAGTTCTATGGTTATTGTAGTTTTGTGGGTGTTGTAATTCTGTGGTTTTTGTAGTTCTGTGGTTATTGTAGTTCTGTGGTTATTGTAGTTCTATGGTTATTGTAGTTTTGTGGTTATTGTAGTTCTGTGGTTATTGTAGTTTTGTGGTTATTGTAGTTCTATGGTTATTGTAGATCTGTGGTTATTGTAGTTCTGTGGGTGTTGTAGTTCTGTGGGTACTGTAGTTCTGTGATAATTGTAGTTCTGTGGTTATTGTAGTTCTGTGGGTATTGTAGTTCTGTGGTTATTGTAGTTCTGTGGGTATTGTAGTTCTGTGGGTATAGTAGATCTGTGGTTATAGTAGATCTGTGGTTATTGTAGTTCTGTGGTTATTGTAGTTCTGTGGGTATTGTAGTTCTGTGGGTATTGTAGTTCTGTGGTTATTGTAGTTCTGTGGGTATTGTAGTTCTGTGGGTATTGTAGTTCTGTGGGTATTGTAGTTCTGTGGATGCTGAGTTGCGATGCAGCAACGCGTCCGTTAAACGTAAACAAACTATTCTCGTATCTCCCTAAAACATTATTAACATTTAACGGTTCGGCGATAAATCTTTTTGTTTTTTAAAGTTAATTTCTGTTAACAAAACTTAAACAAAGAAAAACAGTTTTCACCTGCAGCCATTTTGGGAAAAATGAGGGATATATTTTGACTTTTTTCTAAAATGTAATACTCTTCTTAATAAGTTAAAAAATAATTTAAAGACATTTCTAATGAGAATTGTAAAAGAATATAACAATTAAAGACGGCGAAGACATTTTATCATGTGTCGTACCCGACGTGAGACGCTGTCGTTTGGTTGCTAACATTAGCCTTCGTTGTGTTTGATGCTAACTTGTAGCTAAGCTAGCAGTGAACCAACTTTGTTAAGTAGGTCCATTTTTACTGGCTTCAAACTACAGAAGTCTCTCGTTAGCATCTCGGAGGTTAGCAACTCGTTAGCATCTTGTTAGGTTAGCATCTCGTTAGCATCTCGGAGGCTACTTCAGACGTTACAGAAGTCTCTCGTTAGCATCTCGGAGGCTACTTCAGACGCTACAGAGGTCTCTCGTTAGCATCTCGGAGGCTACTTCAGACGCTACAGAGGTCTCTCGTTAGCATCTCGGGGGCTACTTCAGACGCTACAGAGGTCTCTCGTTAGCATCTCGTTAGCATCTCGGAGGCTACTTCAGACGCTACAGAAGTCTCTCGTTAGCATCTCGGAGGCTACTTCAGACTAATCTAGAACTGACATCAAGGATCATTGCGTGAAGATGTGACGCCTTACGCTAAATAATAAATTACTGCTACGTAACGCATCTCCTTGTTCTAAACGGTCCTTCCAGAAAAATCCCCATGGCAACAACAGGGGAAAATGGCGGCTCTTGTGTGAAGTAAACTCAACTTTCTGATGATTACGACTGCATTATTTTTGCGCAGAATTCGTCAATTTACGCGGCGAAAGTGCAGACTTTGGCTGATTCATGCACCAAATTACAATAATTATATCATTATTTATGAATTATATATAAATATATTTATAATTAATGAAGTAATGTAAGTTTTTCCGGAGGAAACCGTCCGTGATTGTCTCAAAGTGACGCATCTCACATCGGGTAGCGACTGTTCAACGAAAAAGAAAAACCCCTCTGACACAACAAATACTGGAAATAAACAAAAAGAACAGACAGGAAGTAGACAGGAAGTGGTCATACAACACGAGTGGTCGACATCATCGGCGTGCTCAGAAACTCTCTGAGGGAATATTCCACGTCAGTCAATAAATACACGAGATTACACAGTAGAATACAGAGGAGGAGATCAGGGACGGGAAGTAGTCTCTATGGCTTTTACAGGCTCCGTGGCCCAAATAACCTTCATCATCATCATCGTCATCATCATCGTCATCATCGTCATCATCATCGTCATCATCATCATCATCGTCATCATCATCATCGTCGTCATCGTCGTCGTCATCATCATCGTCATCATCGTCATCATCATCACCGTCGTCATCGTCATCATCATCATCGTCATCATCGTCATCATCATCATCGTCATCATCGTCATCATCATCGTCATCATCATCATCATCGTCATCATCATCATCGTCGTCATCGTCG
>NC_048410.1:15321-17199 GCF_013103735.1 Etheostoma cragini
TCTCCCGTTGACCTGACCATGAGCTTCACCCAGCCCGCCCCCCCCGCCTCCTCCTCCTCCACCTCCCCCCTGGCAGCGATGGGCGCCACTCTGCCCCACGCCCAAATGCTGGGCGCCCCCTACGCCCTCCCCCTCTCCAGCCTCCTGGGGATGAAGTCCTTCCCCTACCTGGCGCTGTCCTCCGCCCCCGGCTCCGCGGCGGCGGGTATGGGAGCGGCCATGTTGCCCGGGGCGATGCAGACGGCGGCGGGCGTCCCCGTCCAGGCCCACGCGGCGGCGGCGGCGGCGGCGGCCCTGGCGTCCTACACGGCCAAGATCTCCTCCTCGGCCAACGGCATGAAGAAGCCCGAGAGACAGAAGTTTGCGCCGTACTGACGGCGGCGAGGAGACGAGTCGGCGTCGCCGAGGTAGCTCCTGGAAACTTCTGGTTTCTTCTTTCTCTCACATTAAGGGCACTGTTTATTTACACTCTCTCACTTCTCTTTCTTCCTCTTCCTCTTCCTCCCGATCTTCTTCTTCTGTTCTTCTTGCTCAAAAACGTCAAAGGGGGTCATTGGAGTGGGATTTCAGACGTGACGCAACATAGAGGGTTTTTCCGTGGCTACGTCGCACTGAATTTGCATACAATAATATCGAAGTGTAGTATAAGTATCGTGATGATATCGTATAGGGAGGCATCTGCTGATCCCCCCCCCCCCCCCATGGATATATTCATAATCATACGTATATACTGCAGGGGAGACGGTGAATATTTGACGATTCGATCTAAGGAGCCTGATAGGACACATTAATTTGAACTATAAATACATTTTAATTTAATTCTTTAAATTGGTGCATCGACCATAGATTCAGTGTTACAGCCTTATACAGCCGACATCATAAATACTAGAATACATACGTATAATCACGGAGCTGTACGCTCCTGTGGCGATGTGTGTGAAATCGTCACGACAACAACGTGCAGAAGACGACTCAGACCAGCGGGACAACCTTAGGCCACAGCCGTTTGACGTGTTGCTAAACCAGAAACTACCAAAAAAGAAGCATCATTTTTATGTATTTTAATTTTTGGGTGTAACACAAACAGCCATAATTAACTCATTCTGACTGTGTGTGACAGCCTGACACTAGACCGCAAGGGCTGATGGGTAATAACAAATGCAATGAGAGAGGGTGTCGAATCGTCACGCTGTCATCTGTCAAAGAACAGGAAGATGATGTAATGAGACCCGGTTCTCTTGATCTCTTCTGGGGGTCACGAGTCACGAGTCAGCGTTTTCTTAGAGTGGAGATTAAAAACAACTTTTTTTTTAATGAGCGTTTTGAATCCTCAAAGTCAGGTGATCGCGGACGTTACGGACTGAGATGGACAGATCTGGTCCCTCATCGCCCCCCCCACGGGGAGCGTTGATCATCAGGCTGCATTATATAATGCATCATGTATTTGTGGCCAGAATATGTGTAATTTGGCTACAAAATAGTATTTTGTGTGTACATTATACTTGTTTAGCAGAAGCTACAACATGCCCACAAATTAATATATTATAATGCACCTAATATATTAACTTGTGGCCAGAAAATAGTATTTTGTGCACCTATTGGACTTATTTTGTGGCCTAAACAGGTATAATGTGGACAAAAAGTACTATTTAATGGCCATAAATTAGTATTTCCTGTATTAGTATTTCCTGTGCATATTATACATCTACTGTCACACTTGATTTATTTTGTCCCCCGTGTCTGGTCCGGGGCTCCGAGTATTACCCGGAGCTCCGAGTATTACCAGTGGCTCCGAGTATTACCCGGGGCTACGAGTATTACCCGGGGCTCCGAGTATTACCCGGGGCTCCGAGTATTACCCGGAGCTACGAGTATTAC
>NC_048410.1:17299-17704 GCF_013103735.1 Etheostoma cragini
CAGAACTCCTCCGACCACTAGAGGGCGCCACTAGAAACCCACCGAGAGGTCACAGTGGGACAAAGACCTCCGGGGGGACAGCCTCGGTTAAACAAACGTCCAAACCCGCTCTTCTGGGTCAATGCGTTGGCGGATCAGACCCTCGGGACAGAGAGGGTGCAGGTTTCAGCAAGACTACACAAGACTTCATCACATGACCATGAGAAGGACTTTACTATAAAATGAAGCCCTCGTTCCAAGTTGTACTACGAGTACACACGTAGCTTGTACTGCATAAGAATACACATCCACACAAATACACGTGAACAACGACCACGGTCACGACTATCGTGTTGCACTTGGAGATCTTGTCTTCTGAGTATGAGGTACTTCCATGTTTGTGTCTCCTGGGGGGGGGGGGGGGGG
>NC_048410.1:17714-18490 GCF_013103735.1 Etheostoma cragini
GTGTTTGGGATTCTGTTTTCTTTCCTGATATGATGATAACATGATATGTTCTAATAAATAAACGCACTGGAAATAACCTCTCGGCTCATCTGTGTCTTATCTCCGCAGTTAGTTATAAAACGAGATATTATGACACAGCACTCATGAAGTCCTTATGTCATCTTCAAGTTGTCCTTTCAAGCTATGACATGTTATAGCTTGAATGACATCTTCATGTTGGAACAGCCCCGTTTCTTCACTATATAATATACATTACAAAACACTATTTTACTATTATTATATTTTACTTTTCCCCACGGGTTCATTACCCATGATCCTTAGCTATCGCCTAATGCAAATTAACCAGGAAGTGGACCCGTTTTGATAATTTATCCATTGCAAAGCATGCTGGACTTATTCCCCCTAAAACCATGAATAAAAGAGACGCTTCCCTAAACCACCAACCCCCTAAAATGTCGCGTTACTACGCTGATGATTGCCAGAAAGCACCCCCCATGCCGAGACCCAACACAGAGAGACCGGCTTCTAGACCTGCACAAGCCGGAGCAGTCTCTACATCCTGGTTATGGGCCTTGCTTTTCTAGCTATGGTTCTGTCTATGGCCCAGAATCCTGAGCTGTGCTCTTCAACACCTTCAGACCCTCCCAGACCTTCAGACCCCCACACCGTCAGAAGCCAGATCTCCAGTCCTGCACTGGCCAAACCAGGGTAACCTAGCGGTGCTAACAAATGGTTTTGGGCGGCCAGGAGGTACGTATGCCCCCCCCCCCCCCCCC
>NC_048410.1:18590-21090 GCF_013103735.1 Etheostoma cragini
ATATATATATATATATATATATATATATATATTCCTTCAAATATACATATATTTGAACATATTTCAAACATATATATACACATATGTGTATATATATATATATATTCCTTCAAATATATATATATATATATATATATATGTATATTTTTGAAGGAACTACAATTATATAGCCTTCATTTCCTCTTGTCTTTGTATTGTACTTTATGTATTTGTTATTGTTTTCTATCCTTTCCTCTTGCTGTTTGTGTTTTCAATTACTTTATTACATTTTATGTACTGTAAATATATGTCCAGTATATATATATGTTATATTTATATACAGTATATTTCTTGAAGCTGCCCTTTCATTTGGCTTTTTGGATTTTTGCGTATTTAAAGCTAATGTACGTGCACTTACTACTCGTTTGCACCTTTTAGGATTTAAAGCTCTTAATTGGAAGTCCCTTTGGATAAAAGCATCCGCTTAATGACATGTAATGTAAAAAAATTCAGATATTTAATTAGCATTTTCTATTTTAATTTTCATAATTTGTTGTTATTTTTAAAATATGATTTTTTTTTCTTAATTTTTTTATATTTAAAAATATATTTATGTGTTTTTTAGATACGAAAGTCTTTTTTTTTAATTTATACAAAAATTCTTTATTTTTGCTAATTTATTATTATTATTATTTTATTTTTTATTTTATTTAAAATCTTCTTAAACTTCATTAGTTTATAAACTAATAAATACATTTATTTTTACCGTATTATATAATCTAATAACATTACATAATCATATGTGTTATACTGTATATATATATATATATATATAAATTTATTTGTAAAATGTATATATATATTTTTTAAATATTTATATATATATTTAAAAAATAAAACAAAAACTTCTTATTTTATGTGGACCAATCAGACGGCGCCAACTGGACGTTGTTCCCGGAATATTCTCCCTTCGACCAATCAGAGCAGACCACGGAACGAGTTGCACCCCTGGACCAATAGGACGCCGACATAGTGTGACGTAGGACCGGAAACACCGTACATTCAGGAACGCTGCTCACTCTACCGGCGTCTGTAGCGGCTCACGCGTGCTAATGAGTTGTTTTCCTTCCAGCAGCGGCACCGGACGAACATATTAACGTTTCTCCAAGTTATTCGTACCCGAAAATGTTGTGTTTAAGCGGGTTGTCGGTGGCTCTCGCGCTCTCGCTCGTGCCCGGTCCCGCTGAAGCGCTGAAAGACGGAGAGTGTGAAGGTAGGATGCTAGCAGCTAGCTAGCTAGCTAGCTAACTAGCAAGATGCTACAAAAACCAGATAAATGTTAACTTTTATGTTACCACAGGAAGCAGAAAGCTCATTTTACAGAGGTTTCGGCTTTATATGAAGTGTAGAAACGGTTGTTAATGGAGGGAAATGGTGATTTCCAAATCTACCTGTGTGCTTCTTACAAAAAACAACAGTTTTTGGGAAATAAAGTCCTGAGATATGGAGACTTTCAGCCCTTTAAATCTGGGAATAAACAGGTGTTTTATTTCTTAACTCCCTCCTGTTGTCCTCAGGTCAAATCTGACCCTTTAAGACATGTCAATGTCTGAAATATGAGTTTATTTTTAACCAAATTACAAAGGTAGGTTCTGTGTGCTAGCTAGCAAGATGCTACAAAAACCAGATAAATGTTAACTTTTATGTTACCACAGGGAGCAGAAAGCTCATTTTACGGAGGTTGTGGCTTTATATGAAGTGTTGAAACGGTCGTTAATGGAGGGAAAGGGTGATGTGATGTCTTTGTGTGATGCTCACAGATTTTGGACAAAAGCATCCAAATCTACCTGTGTGCTCTTTACAAAAAACAACAGTTTTTTTGGACATAAAGTCCTGAGATATGGAGACGTTCAGTCCTTTAAATCTGGGAATAAACAGGTGTTTTATTTCTTAACTCCCTCCTGTTGTCCTCGGGTCAAATCTGACCCTTTTTTAAAAAATGTCTATGTGAAATTTGAGTTTCTTTTTAACCAAAGTACAAACGTAACAAAGTACAAATGTTCCCTTAAAAGTACATAAATGTGTGTTGCAGGTACATGTATGCACCTTTCAGCTCTAGAGACTAAATGCTCAATAAACCCGCTAAAAAGCTCTGTTGTGCACAATTAAATGTGGATTTCAAAGACTCACTCATCCTAATGTGTACTTTAATAAACGTCTCTAATTTCAAATTCCCATAAAATGAATTCCTTCCAACGCTCTTTCATTCCTCTGATCTTAACTATTAGTCAAAATAATTCATAATTTCTGCTTTTTTAACTCTAATAACACTAATAATTCTAATAATTCTATATAAATGAGGGTTATTGACCATGAATTCCTAAAAAGTATTAAGTGTTACACTAGTGGTAGTATGGAAAACAGACAAAAATGTCAAATTGTTGTCTGTTTTTGACATGTAAGGGTTAAAGAAAAATGCAGAAGAAGTTTGTCAGGGTCACGTTACCTTTATCCATTTATT
>NC_048410.1:22992-24358 GCF_013103735.1 Etheostoma cragini
CTCTTCATCATCCTCCTCCTCCTCTTCATCATCCTCTTCATCACCATCACCCTCCTCCTCTTCATCATCCTCCTCCTCTTCTTCATCCTCACCACAATCATCTTCATCCTCTCCACCATAACCATCACCCTCCTCCTCTTCATCATCATCCTCCTCCTCCTCCTCTTCATCTTCATCCTCCTCATCTTCATCCTCCTCCTCATCTTCATCATGAATCACATCTACTCCACGCGGCCTTTTCCACGTTTTAATGAAAAAGTAGAACAGACGTAACAAATGTAACTTTACACGTTCAACATCAACAGAATATTATAACTTCCAACATCGTCTCACATCACACGCCTTTATTTATTTATTTATTGTTTTTTTTGGGGGGGGGGGCGGGGGGGCAGTTACAGATGAAAGTTCGTGAAGTCGTTCTCCTCCGTGTTCTTGCTCAGCTGGACGTGTGTGAGCAGCGGCGGACATTTTGAATTTAAATTCAATCCCGGTAAATTTCCCCAAATTGTTTACTTTTTTTTTTTTACAATCCTTTGAACCTCTTCCTGATTGGATGAAGTCGCAGACCTTCATAGAAATCATGAATTATTTGACTAATAGTTGAGATCAGAGGACGTTGAGCGAGTGGATCTCAGAAGATTCAACGAAAGCAACGTTGTTTGGAATCATACGTGTTTATTTTTGGCAAATTTGGTTGAAAGAAATCTAATAATTCTGATATAAAACACTGAGAAATCAACGCAAGGATTAAAAAGAAAATGAAATAAAAATACACCACTTCCCGCGTGAATTGAGCATAAATTAGATAAACAACATATTCAGTAATCTGTGTGTAATTAAACCCAAATCTAGAGTTATAATGGTTGTAAAAGTGGAAAGACGACGCAAAACGGCTTTTTGTATTTTTGACTTTGTTTCTCTTGAGTTTTAACGAAGGAAATTTTTTTTTAAGATGCTTAAATCCGCGATTATTTACATGGAGTCTGGTGGGATGACGGATGTTTTTATGTTTAAAAAAGATCTTACTCTTCAACAGAAAGGTTTAAATCCTCTCCATCACGTTGTCACACACGTAGAATATTAATCTGACTCTCAGCGGCAAAAAACTGCAGTTTAATGAACGTAAATAAAAGCTGAATATTGTCTATAGACTTCCATTTGAGGTCGTTTCTCCGCTATAGCGATCTCGTTTAATATCAGAACAACGTCACAGGTTGTTGTTCCCTTCAGTCACTTACACACAAAACATGGGAAATAGAGCTGGAAACAGGGTAATTACCCTTTAATACAACTCTCACATGTACATGGAAACTCTGTTGGTTGACAGAGCAGGGGGAATGAGAGGGGGGAAACAACAGAGCAGGGG
>NC_048410.1:24458-32807 GCF_013103735.1 Etheostoma cragini
GTGTTACTGTGTGTGTTACTGTGTGTACGTGTTACTGGGTGTGTTACTGTGTGTGTTACTGTGTGTGTTACTGTGTGTGTGTGTTACTGTGTGTGTTACTGTGTGTGTGTGTGTTACTGTGTGTGTTACTGTGTGTGTGTGTTATTGCAATTTATATAAAATGAGACCAAGTAAAAGTGTGTTAAGTACAAAATACAAATAGCAAAATAAAATACGTCTGTCCTTAACTTGATCGTGGTCCAAAATAAAGTGTCTTACGTCATGACGTCCGCCGATGACGCGCACGCCGTCTCCGCCCCCGTCAGCGAGAGCGCACATTCCTATTGTCCAAGATGGCGGCGTAGGTGCAGGTCCTCCGCGGCTGACATGTTTTTAAACGAGTTAAGGCTTTTATTTCGATATATATGCAAGTGTTCCGCGCCGTGAGCGGTCGGGTGTCTCTGTCGAAGCTGTCGTCTGCCTCGCGCTTTGTGCTAACACCCCCGGATATCCCTCCGCGAGCCGGATTCTCCTCGTTGCAGGCACCGAAAAGTTTGAGCTCCATCATCCTTTGACTATGAAGCGGCAGGCCGGGAGAGAGGCCAGTCCGTCCAGGGCCGTCGCTAAGCGGATCCGGGACCGGGACCGGGACCGGGAGAGCGGACGGAGGGAGGAGCTCCCGCCGCCCCCCCTGGCCCTCCTGCTGGCGGAGAGCCGGGGGTACCACCGCCGCAGCCGGAGCAGGGAGCGGGAGAAGCCGCGGCTCAGAGACGAGCGCGCCGCCGCCGCCGCCGCCGCCGCCGCTGCTGCCCTGGAGCTCCACCACAGGCACGAGCTCAGCCTCCTCGGCCGCGCGCCGCCGCCTCCGCCGCTGCCGCTCCGCACGACGGCCGCCGCCGCTGCCGCTGCCGCCGCCGCGGAGCTCCCCGCCGCCGCCCGACCGGGCACGTTGGAGTACAAGACGCTGCTCATCAGCAACCTCGGCTCGCAGGTGTCGGACGAGGACGTGGAGGACGCTTTGTTCCACGAGTTCAAAAAGTTTGGGGACGTGAGCGTGAAGCTGTCGCACACGCCGGAGCTGGGACGCATCGCGTACGTCAACTTCCGGCACCCGGAGGACGCGAAGGAGGCCCGGCACGCCAAGTCGTCCAGGTTAGTGCTCGGCGAGCGGCAGTTAAAAATTGAACCCATGTACGTCAGACGACGCAGCGTCACGCCGCCCGACGCGGGCGCGTACCTGCCGCTGCACGCGCCGTTCGCCTACCGGCAGCGGTCCATCTCCCCGCCGGGTCCGGGTGCGAGCAACATCCGGGACATCAGAGCCAGGCACTACGCCCTGGAGACCCTGGGTCTCAGCAGAGAGAGGGAGAGGCTCTTGGATTATTATGGGATGCTGGACGAGAGGGGGCGGCCCTACGGCGTCCCCACCATGCCGGTGGTGGAGGACTTAAAACCGGAGGACGACCAGCGGGCGACCAGCAACCTTTTTATCGGGAACTTGGACGGTAATGTGACGGAGGCCGAGCTGAGACGGGGGTTCGACAAGTACGGCGTCATCGAGGACGTCGTGATCAAGCGCCCCGCCCGTGGACAGGGGGGCGCGTATGCTTTCGTGAAGTTTCAGAACCTGGACATGGCGCACCGGGCCAAAGTGGCCATGCAGGGGCGCCTCATGGGCGGGAACCCGATAAAGATCGGCTACGGCAAAGCTAACCCCACCACGCGGCTCTGGGTGGGGGGTCTCGGACCCGGGAACTCCCTCGCCGCCCTGGCGCGGGAGTTCGACCGCTTCGGGAGCATACGGAGCATCGACTACGGGAAGGGGGACAGTTTTGCTTACATCCAGTATGAGAGTCTGGACGCCGCCCAAGCCGCCTGCGGCCAGATGAGGGGCTTCCCCCTGGGGGGCCCCGAGCGGCGCTTGAGGGTCGACTTTGCCAAAGTGGAGGAGAGCCCGTCTCGGCCGTTCCCCCCCGGGTACCAGCCGCCGGTCGGCGCCGCCCCGTCCCACTACGACATTCTCGGGGACGCCTACAGCCGCCATCGCAGCCTGGAGCGGGAGCTGCGGGGCGCGAGGGACCGCTCGCCGCCGCCGCCGCCGCCCGGCTACGGGCTCGTCTCGGCGAGGGAGCGGGAGCGAGAGAGGGAGAGGGAGCGAGCCCTGCTGGAAAGAGACTTTCCCAGCAGCCCCACCCGCAGCCTGGAGAGGAGGGCGGGCGGCGTGGAGGCGTTCGGGCGCAGCGGCAGGACGGCGAGGAGCCGCAGCCGCAGCCGGGAGCGGTGGCTGAAGGAGCGGGAGGAGAGGAGGAACCGCCGGAGGAGTCTGTCCGCCGATCGCCCGGCGGAGGAGCGAGAGAGGGAGAAGGACAGAGAGAAGGAGAAGGGGAGGTCGCGGGTCCGGGGGCCGGTTTCCCCGGACGCGAGCCCCGACCGGGCGCAGGTTCGGGCGCCAGACTCCACCACCGAGCCGAGAGACCACTCCCCCGCCGCCGCCGCCGCCAACGACGACGTCCCGCCGCCGAGCCGACACCACGGCAAAAGATCCGGCGAACACATCAACAACAACAACAACAACCACCACCACCACCGCGGCGAGGTAATCACCGCCGTCTCCCCCGCCGCCCAAGCCGACGCCACGCACACGTCCTCGTCCCCCCCCGGCACGCTGTCGGAGTTCGCCCAGGCGTCGCTGCCCAAGACGTGGCACGGCTTCTTCGCCCTGAAGAACAGCAGCTTCCCCACGGAGCTGTACCTGCTGGAGGGCGGCGCCGCCTTCTTCGGCGCCGTGATGCGCGACACGCTGCGGCTGCAGAGCCAGAACCAGCCGGGCCAGCTGAAGATCGCCCAGCGGCTCCGCATGGACCAGACCCGGCTCGACGAGGTGACGCGGCGCATCAAGCTGGGCCGGCCCGACGGGTTCGCCATCCTGCTGGCGCTGCAGGGCCCCATCGACCGCCAGGCGCCCGCCCCGGAGCCGGGTCTGCAGGCCCGGCTGCTGCGCCACCTGGTGACCTACCTGCGGAACAAGGAGGCGGCGGGGGTGGTGAGTCTGCCCGGCGCCAAGGAGGGCGGGCCCGGCGCCATGCTGTACGCGTTCCCCCCCGGCGTGTTCTCGCAGCAGTACCTGCACGCCGCCAAGAGGACTGTGGGTAATCTGGACGAGGAGCACATGGTTATTGTGATAGTCAGTGACACTAATTGATTGTTATGTTAATTGAAGGTTACAGACACTTAAAGTTACACACACATACAGAGACACACAGACATGCACACACAGACATGCACACACACACAGAGACACACACATGCACACACACACACACACACAGAGACACACACACATGCACGCACACACACACACACACACACACACAGAGGAAACGTAACTACAAATACTTCAATGTTGTTTTTAGAAGTGTTTTATGGTTTTTATTATACCCGGACATTAAAGGCAAAGACACACAGACACACACAGAGACACACACAAACACACACACACAGACACACACAAACATACAGACACACACACACAGACACACACTAACATACAGAGACACACACAGACACACACAAACATACAGAGACACACACAAACATACAGAGACACACACACACAGACACACACAAACATACAGAGACACACACACACACTAACTCATACAGAAACACATAGAGACACACAGACACAAACACACTTATACACACACACACACAGACATACAAACACACTAACAGACACACACAAACACACTAACATTCGCACACACAGACGCGCACAGCGAGCGCAGAGGAAATGTAAACTACAAATACTCGTATGTTGTTTTTAGAAAGGTTGTTTTTTTTATTCTGTATCTTATGTAAAACAAGTTTTAAGTACACAACATGTACACTACACTACTACGTCTCTCTCTCCCTCTCTCCGATTGGACGTCACCTTGGCAACGGGGACGTCACGCCACGTGTTGCTAGCGAAATGTACGGAAGCGCGTCGCTGCCGCGCCGAGGAGAAGAAAGTCAGTTTCTCCGTGTTTTGTGGGAACTTCACAGTAACAAGATGTGTGTTTTGGTTGTTTTTTTTTTTCAAGATATTTGAAGTTTTTAACGAGCCGTATGGAGCCAGAACAGTGACACTGAGCTGTGGTAGTGAAAAATAAAATTTGGCATTGAAACAACAACCATCGGCACTGAAAACCGTTACACTGGTATATAAAATCCAAAAGGAATAATCTCACAATCCTTTGATATTGTTTCACTTTGACGTTTGTTTACATCGTGATGCTTTTTCAATGTCAAGCTACAGTTTTTCTTAAAATCTCTCTTTTCAGTGACAGTTTTTATTGTTTACGCTGTCAAGATATTTTCAACGTCTCTGGTTTTCAGTTTCAACTTTGCGTCACTGTTTTGGCGTAGGGGGGCGGGGCCTGAGGGGAGGGACCAAGGGGGCGTGGCTTGTGGGTAATTTACATAGGCTGCTGGCGAGAGACTGCACCTCCATAGGAATCCTTCCAGATGTGTTAAAACCGCATATCTTAGTCTCTTCATCTCGGCCATTTCTTCGCACAGAAGCATGCTGGTCTAGTGTTAACTTTGAAGGTAGTTTGTCAGAGATTTGCGTTTAGCGAGTGTGTGATTTGCTCAGAAACCTTCTATGTGACAAAATGGCCGAGATGAAGAGACTTACCTGAGATTCGGAGGTTCCAGGTGAACTTGAGGAAAACATTGCAGATATGCGGTTTTAACACATCTGGAAGGATTCCTATGGAGGTGCGGTCTCTCGCCAGCAGCCTATGTAAATTACCCACAAGCCACGCCCCCTTTGCCCCTCTCCTCAGGCCCCTCCCCCCTACGCCAAAACAGCTTAAAAAAATAAAAACTCTCACTGATTGACACCGACGTCAAGAATAAATGTAGCTTGACATTGAAAAAACATCACAATGCAAACAAATGTCAAAGTGAAATAATATCAAAGGATTGTAAGATTATTCCTTTTTGGTTTTATTTATCAGTTCAACAGTTTCCGGTGCCGATGGTTGTTGTTTCAATGCCAAATTTTATTTTTAATACCACAGGTTAGTGTCCCTGTTCTGTCTCCGTAGACCCACACCTTCACACATTAGAACAAGGAAGTCTTTATTTATCACGTTGTGAAGCGGTAATTTATCTCGATAGAAACACAAAAACAACAAATATCTCGTTACGTCTGGTCTGAACCCTCGTGTCGTCCTCCCGTCACGCGTGCAAATATTCAACATTATTGTCACTTTTTCCCACTTTTTTGTCACTTTTTCAGTATTTTGGGTGCTTTTTTGGATGTTTTTGGTGTTTTTTCCAAAGTTTTTTGACATTAATCCTCGTGTTGTCTTCCCATCAACAATGAAAAATTTTGAGTTTTCTGATATTTTTAATATTTTTAATATTCAGCGCTTATTCCCCATTTTTTGTGACTAAACGGGTCGATTTGCCCCGAGGACAACATGAGGGACAACATGAACATATGTGATTAATCCTGTTGTTGTCCTCCATCTTTTTAACTTCACGTGTTCACGAAACATGTAGAAATGATCTTCTTAACGTCATTCCAACGCGTTGCTGCTTTTACGCCTCTTGTTGTTCATTTATATGAATTTACACCTAATTTATGAGTTTTAAAAAAGCAGAAATTATGGATTATTTTGATTTATTAAGATCAGAAGTCGTGGAGTTGATAATCACGGCGGTGACTTCAGCGGCGCTGTACGTCAAACCGTCAAAACATTCAACATTATCATCGCTTTCACACATTTTTGTCACTTTTCAATGTTTTTAGGGTGTTTTTTCCAGAGGTTTTTGGATATTTTAACCCTTGTGTTGTCTTCCCTTTGACCATGACAAACATTTCCCCTTATCTCAACATTGTTGTTGCTTTTTACGAAGGTTTTGTGTATATATCTATATATATATATCTATATATATATCTATATATATATATATATATATCTATATATATATATATATATATATATATATAAAATAATTTCATTGATTTTGCCGCTTTTTCACACATTTTTTAACTTCCTTTATTTCAGATATTTAAAAAAATCTTTTTAAACGGGTCAAATTTTACCCAAAAACAACACGAAGGTTCAATGTTGACATTTCCAACGCTTATTTCAACGGTCCATTTTTTGGGTGAAAGGGACAACATGAGAGGAACATGTTAATATGTAATTATCCTTTAATGATCCTCCGTCTGTTTTTAACATTACCTGTTTAAAAAGTATAAATTATCACCAAAATACCGATTTGGAGTTGATAATCCCGAACGCTGTATGTCAAAGTTGGTCAAACCGTTAAAACATTAGACATTATTGTCGCATTTTCCCACATATTTGTGACTTTTTCAGTGTTGTGGGTGCTTTTTTTGTGTTTTTGGTGTTTTTTTTCCAAGTTTTTTGGATATTTTAACCCTTGTGTTGTCTTCTCTTTGACCATGACAAACAATTTTCTCCTTTTCTCAACGTTTTGGTTGCTTATTACGAAGTTTTTTCATTTAAATAATTTTTTTTTCATTGATTTTGCCGCTTTTTCCAACATTTTTCACCCGTATTTCCACTTCTTTTATTTCGGATATTAATATTTTTTTTTTTAAACGGGTCAAATTTTACTCGACGACAACACAATGGTTCAATGTTGACATTTCCAACGCTTATTTCAACGTCCCATTTTTTGGGGGTGAAAGGGAGGACATGAGAGGGTTAACATGTTAATATGTAATTAACCTCTAATGATCCTTCGTCTGATTTTAACTTTACGAATTCTGCTTTACGTCTTTTTAGCCGACGTGTTTCTGCTTTTACGCTTCTTGTTGGAAGTCAACGGTCAACAAACTTCATTTAAATGACACTACACCTAATTTATGAGTTTTAAAAAAGCAGAAATTATGAATTATGTTGATTTATTGTTGAGATCAGAAGTCGTGGAGTTGATAATCACGGCGGGTACGCGGCGCTGTACGTCAAACCGTTAAAAACATTCAACATTTTTGTCACTTTTTCAGTGTTGTTGGTGCTTTTTTTGATGCTTTTGGTGTTTTTTTTTTCCAAAGGTTAACCCTTGTGTTGTCTTCCCTTTGACCTTAAAAAACAATTCCCCTTATCTCAACGTTTGTGTTGCTTTTTACAAAGTTTTTAGGAAGTTACGTTTTTTTCATAGATTTTGATGCTTTTTTCAACATTTTTCAACTTCCTTTATTTCGGATATTAAAAAACAATTTGAAAACGGGTTAAATTTGACCCGAAGACAACACGATGGTTCAATGTTGACGTGTTTCTGCTTTTACGCTTCTTGTTGGAAGTCAACGGTCAACAAACTTCATTTATATGAAATTACACCTAATTTATGAGTTTTAAAAAAAGCTGAAATTATGAATTATGTTGATTTATTGTTGAGATCAGAAGTCGTGGAGTTGATAATCGCAGCATGTCAAAGTTTTGTCACAACGTCACTGTTTTTAAACCATTTTATTTTATTTTCGGGAACCTTTCATGTTGTATTTGGGTTCTTTGGTTGAAATCTTTCGGGTAAAATTTGAGCCGAGGACAACAGGAGGGTTAAATGCAAAAAATATCTCGTGAAAACACAGAAAAATATTTTATAACATGAAAATATCTTTTTACTTTAAAAAAAAAACTTTCCACGTTCTTTGGCGTGCGCGACAGCAATGTGCTTCCGTAGATGGCGAGTCTAAGGGCGTTTTCACACCGACAACCTTTAGTTTGGTAGTCAGGTAGCTTAGCATTCGGAGCTATTGTCTCCTGTAGCCAGGTAGCTTAGCATTCGGAGCTATTGTCTCCTGTAGCCAGGTAGCTTAGCATTCTGAGCTATTGTCTCCTGGAGCCAGGTAGCTTAGCATTCTGAGCTATTGTCTCCTGTAGCCAGGTAGCTTAGCATTCTGAGCTATTGTCTCCTGGAGCCAGGTAGCTTAGCATTCTGAGCTATTGTCTCCTGGAGCCAGGTAGCTTAGCATTCTGAGCTATTGTCTCCTGGAACCAGGTAGCTTAGCATTCTGAGCTATTGTCTCCTGTAGCCAGGTAGCTTAGCATTCTGAGCTAATGTTTCCTGGAGCCAGGTAGCTTAGCATTCTGAGCTAATGTGAGTCTGCAGGTTTGCTCCTCAGAAGCTTGTACTGAGGTAGTACTACATAAAGTACCTGTTAGCAGGTACCAGTGACTTTATCACCATAGAAACCCCAATAAGGCGAGTAGAGTCGAGTATCTACTCGATTCTACTCGCCTTGCGGTGGCGTTAGTTTACCAGGTGCGACGCCGCACCAAGCTACAGGTGTGACACCAAACAGGTGTGACACCACACAGAGCTACAGGTGTGACACCA
>NC_048410.1:32907-34196 GCF_013103735.1 Etheostoma cragini
CGCACACAGACACAGAAACACACGCACACAGACACAGAAACACACACACACACACACACACAGAAACACACACACACAGACACAGAAACACACACACAGAGAGACAGACACACACACTCAGAAACACACACACACAGAGAGACAGACACACACACTCAGAAACACACACACACAGAGAGACAGAGACACACACACACACAGACAGAGACACACACACACACACACAGACACACACAGACTATGAGTGTAGAAGTGGTATTTACCGTATTTGAGCTCACAGATCTGACTGTCCTTCTTCTTGAGTTTCTCACAGATCTTGTCCACGGGGACGTGGTGGCTCAGCGGCTTGGACACCTCGTTGATCATCTTGGTGGCGGCGTCGCTCGTCGCCCCGATGTAGTAACACTGGACACACGGGGACGAAGACAAACGACAGGACGGATCACCCCAGGTACACGCGTGTGTTAATGAGCACGAAGAAGAAAGAAAAGATGGGAAAAAAATCTCCAAAAGGCTTCAAACGACAGATTAGACATTCGTATAATACGTCACAAAAAGTTAGATTTTATTTCATCTTTTATACTTTCAAAGTAACAGAAAACTACAAAAATGGCGTCTGCAAAAGTTTGGGCCCCCTGCAGAGTTAATAGCCCCCCCCCCCCCCCTTTGGAAAGCTGAGACCTGACCTGTCATCTGATGCCTTTTGGAGATTGTTCCATATTTTCTTGGCTTCTTAATAAACATTTAAACACATTTTTGCCCAAACCTCCGAACCCCACTGTGTGTCATACGTCTAAATACGGTCGTTCATCCCACGTTTCCTGTCTTTTAATTACCCCCCCCCCCTCACGGCTCTATTACATCTTTATTATCTGTATTTATATTTTTCTTTAGGAGTACTTACTTTTTACAATATCATTTATATTATAGTGACTTTTTGTTCTGTTATTTAATCACATATTCAATTTAAACATCACTTACGGACTGGACTGTATTGAAGGGGGGGGGGGGGGGGGTCAATACAGCGTAGTACCGCGATATCTTCAGTGGCGATACTCTAGATACACACCTGTTATTATATATTTTATATTATACACGTGATGGTCAGTTTGTCCCATTTTGCAGCGATAAGTTTCTTTTTTGTTGACGTTCATTAGAAATTGTGAAAAAAAATCAAAAGCCGGAGAAAAGATTATAAACTGCAATATATCGCAGAATATTGCAATATGTTTAAAATCGCAATAATATCATACTGTGACATAAGCATTGTGATGATGTCGTATCGGGGG
>NC_048410.1:34296-34828 GCF_013103735.1 Etheostoma cragini
CTGCGAGGAAAGTAGACCCGGCGACGGTTATACGTGTCCTTCCTCTTTAATAACAATAACCTGCGAGGAAAGTAGACCTGGCGACGGTTATACGCGTCCTTCCTCTTTAATAACAGCAACCTGCCATACTAGGGCTGTAGGATACGAGGAAAGTAGACCCAGCAACGGCTATATGTATCCTTGCTCTTTAATAACATCAACCTGCAATACTAGGGCTGCAGGATACGAGGAAAGTAGACCCGGCAACGGTTATATTTGTCCTTCCTCTTTAATAACAGCAACCTGCGAGGAAAGTAGACCCAACAACGGTAATATGTATCCTTCCTCTTTAATAACAGCAACCTGCGAGGAAAGTAGACCCAACAACGGTAATATGTATCCTTCCTCTTTGCAGTTTACCCGGAGCGGGGAGCGTGTCGGAGGCGCTGGGTCCCAGAGCCGCATCACGCGCTGGTCTCGACGCCAGCGGAGCGAAGCCCAAACTCAGCTGCCCGAAGGACAACTGGCACGGGTATGTTGGGGGGGGGGGGGG
>NC_048410.1:34838-35647 GCF_013103735.1 Etheostoma cragini
TAACCTTTTTGTTGTCTTCTGTTTTTTTCTGTAGTTGTTTTGGTTAGTAGCACCACTATGCTACCGCCTGACTTTTTGCACATTACATTGACTGTCGACTGTGTGCATAATTGCACATTTTTAACTCAAATTTTGCTGCTCTTATTTTCCTCATTGTGTACATCTTTTTATTTTTATTTTTTTATATTGTTTACTTGAATGTTATGTTTGTCTGTGGACCTGATTGGTTAAAAATGTCTTGTCTTCATCGTGGGATGGAGGGAAGCGTAATTTCGATTTCTTTGTATGTCTTGACATGTGAAGAAATTGACAATAAAGCAGACTTTGATCAAAGCTGAGACACACACAGAGAGACACACACAGACACACACAGACACACACAGAGAGACACACACAGACACACACAGAGAGACACACACAGACACACACAGAGAGACACACACAGAGAGACACACACAGAGAGACACACACAGACGCACACAGAGAGACACACACAGACACACACAGACACACACAGACACACAGACATTGAAAGACATACACACAAATTAAAAATAAGAGATAGATTAAAAAATTAAGCCATTAAAACATCAAAAAGGGAAAAAATTATTTTCATAAGGTACAAAAACTCTCTGAAAAAGCGACTGAAATATATAACAAAAAATATAAAAAATAAAAATGGTGATAAATGATCTAAAACCCTTGTTCTCTCCTCTTCCTCCTCTCTCTCTCCTTCCTCCTCTCTTCCTTCTTCCTCCTCTCTTCCTCCTCTCTCTCTCCCTTCCTCCTCTCTTCCTTCTTCCTCCTCT
>NC_048410.1:35862-37205 GCF_013103735.1 Etheostoma cragini
TCCTTCTTCCTTCTTCCTCCTCTCTTCCTCCTCTCTCTCTCCCTTCCTCCTCTCTTCCTTCTTCCTCCTCTTTCTTCCTCCTCTCTCTTCCTCCTCCTCTCTCTTCTTCCTGTCCAGCTGTACGAGGAAAACCTCGCGCGGGTCGTCCAGGACGCAGCGGCGTCGGCGCTCCAAGTCCCCGATCCTGCACCCCCCCAAGTTCACCTACTGCAGCTCCGCCGCCGCCTCGGCGCTGCAGCCTCCGAGCGGCTGCCTGAAGCACCAGCGCCTCGCCGTCCCCGTGCCGCCGGAGCTCCGCCCCCCCGCCGCCGGAGGCCCCGCCTCCTCCCTCGCCCAGACAGAGCTCTCTCCCCCGGCCGCTCCGGGCCACATCGCCCCGCTGGTCTTTGGATCCTGCGCCGAGTACGAGGGAGCCGCGGTTTCCCCAAGACCGCCCCTGAAGAAGACCTCCACCGCCGCGCCATCACCCGGGACGGACGGAGGCGTCTCCGGAGACTCGAGCGAGGACAGCGGATCGGAGAAAAGTGCCAGCGAGGACGCAGACGCGCCCCAGATGTCCCGCCGCGCGGACGCCGCCGCCGACTTCCGCGCTTTATCGGAGCTCCACAGCCGCGGCGCCGACCCCCCCGACGTCCCCTGCACCTGCGCGTGGCCGCATCGGTCGGATTCCCCTGAGGCGTCGGCGGCGTCTGAGTCTTCGTCTCCGTGCCGATGCAAGTCGCTTCCCCCGGGCTGGAACGGCGTGGAGGTGTACTCCTTCACGGGGCTCCGCAACACCGTGTTGGAGTGCGAGGGGAGCGGCGACGCCAACAGAACTCTCATCGCCGACGGAAACGCCACGTCGTCGCAAACGGCAACGGCGTCGTCGGGCTCCCCGCGGTCCTGCTCCGAGCAGGCGCGCGCCTACGTGGACGACATCACGATAGAGGACCTGTCCGGCTACATGGAGTTCTACCTCTACATCCCCAAGAAGATGTCCCACATGGCCGAGATGATGTACACCTAGAGAGAAGAGATCGTTATAATGTCATAATTAATTAATTAATTAAGAGGTTAATGTCGGTCGAGTATAGAGGAACGGATGAGGCGTGAGAGTTGTGATTTAAATTAAATATATGACGTTAACTGATGTCCCCCCCTCGTCCTTTTTCCATTTCATTTCATTAAAACTGATTCTATTTCTCAGTTGTTTTGTGTGTTTTGTGGTCACGTGAAGCCCGAGGGTGCAGGAGGAGAGGGAGCAGGAGGAGAGGGTGCAGGAGGAGAGGGTGCAGGAGGAGAGGGTGCAGGCGGAGAGGGTGCAGGCGGAGAGGGAGCAGGAGGAGAGGGTGCAGGAGGAGAGG
>NC_048410.1:37305-41507 GCF_013103735.1 Etheostoma cragini
TAGCCCGGTCCTACCAGACTCTGGTCCATTAGCCCGGTCCTACCAGACTCCGGTCCATTAGCCCGGTCCTACCAGACTATGATGAACCGTGTCCTTGAAGCCTGTAAGTCTTATAATTAATTAATCCAAGTATCAAAAGAGAAGTTGTCTTCGTCCGTGTTTTGACAGACACAAGTGTCCCAGTGAGCAAGTAAACACAAAATGCAATTTGTAAATGAAGGTGTTTATTATTAAAGGTGAAAAAACATCCAAACCATCATGGCCGTGTATGAAAAAGTGACACTGTATGTCAGGGAGTCGGCGTGCACAACACCAGGGCCTCTCCTTAGTGGAAAGCAGCCATCGTTAATGGTTGTGACTACACCTGTGCTGTTCCTACTATGACATGTCAACATGTCTGCCGTGAAAAAGGTCGATACAGTCCAGAGAAATGAGATTCTGAATCTCCCTTACCCCTTCCCCTAGTTTTGCGCGTTCAGGCGAGACCTACTGTTGTCCCTTTTCTCTTTTGGATGAAGGGATAGGGGTAAGATGAAGGGGTGTATACCTCTTGGAACCAAGTGAGGACAAGAGCTGACTTGTAAACGAGGACTACTGGACAGTAAGAAACAATGGCTGCCTATCGACCAGAGAGACCCACAAATGTATCTTTGGCTTAAATAATTGTTATAAAAATTACGACAGTTGTTTTTTGTGGTCTATACAGTCTTGTGCATATATACTTGCAACACAGTTCTTAATTGAAACTTTTTTTACATTGCTAGCTTGCTATGCTAACGCTAATCGCCAACTGCTAACGTTACGTTTGTTTACACTTATGTATTGTAAACAGACCTAAGTACTACACAAATAAGAACATCTGCCTCTGCACCACCAAAGTGAACCTAAAATAACTATAAAATATATAAATATATGAATGCATATGACACTGTTGTCCAAACCCACACAGTCAACAGACAGAGACGCCATCTTGGATGTTTGTGATCAATACTGCATGATGATGTCACCAAGTGGTGTCCCATTTCATAGGGGGGGGGGTCTCACCCTACCCCTTACCCCTTGGTTGTAAGGACCAAGAGGTAAGATGGAGAAATGGGATTCAGCCTAAGTGTGTGTCTGAGAATGTGTGTGTGTGTGTGTTTGTGTGTGTTACTGTGTGTGTGTGTGTCTGGAAAACAAGGACGGTAGAGCCGAGCCCAGCTGGTACTCGCAGAGGGTTAACACCATTAGATTACTTACAATCACTTTGTGTATTAGATGTTTTCTGAAAGATAAGATAAGATAAGATAATTTGTTTATTAGTCCCCAATGGGGAAATTACTGCACTACACTCTGTGTACACACTTTTTGTTAGTACTCACACACAGGCCTGAAATACACACACATGCTCAGGACCTATACATGCACTATACATGGAGAGATGTCAGAGAGTGTGCAATGTGCAAATTAAGTATTATCTCAGGCTGGTAAATGTGTGATAATTAGCAGAACTTTCCAAACATTTGATACGTTACAAATTCTATTTTATTTTGTTAACAGCTTCAAAATAAATGCATTTTCTACATGTAGTCAGCAATGAAACGTTCACTATATCAGGCACTGAATAAAATATGATGAAAGCGCTGTGTGATGGCTATACTGTAATATACAGTGGTCTGCAATAGTTTGGGCAACCTTGTTAATTTCCATGATTGTCCTTCATAAATCGTTGGTTCTTAGGATGAAAAGAATCAGTTAAATATATCATATAGGAGACAAACACAGTGATATTTGAGAGGTGAAACGAAGTTTATACCATTTACAGGAAGTGTGCAATAATTGTTTGAACAAAATTAGGCATGTGCATAAATTTGGCCACTGTTGTCAGCTTACTGATTTCAAAATCTTTAGAACCAATTATTGGAACTCATAATTGGTTTGGGAAGCTCAGTGACCCTTGACCTTCATACACAGGTGAACCCAATTATGAGAGAGTATTTAAGGGGGGCCATTGTAAGTTTCCCTCCTCTGTGAATCTTCTCTGAAGAGTAGCGACATGGGAGTCTCAAAAGAACTGTCACATGAACCGAAAACAAAGATTGTTCACCATCATGAATTAGGGGAAGGATCCAGAAAGCTGTCTAAGAGATATCAGCTGTCTGTTTGGACTGTTAGGAACATAGTCAGGAAATGGAAGACCACAGGCACAGTTCAAGGTAAGGCTCGAAGTGGCAGACCAAGGAAAATCACGGATAAACAGAAGCGAAGAATGGTTAGAACAGTCAAAGTCAACCCACAGGCCAGCACCAAAGACCTACAACAGGATCTTGCTGCAGATGGAGTCATTGTGCATCGTACAACTATTGTGCGCACTTTACACAAGGAGATGCTGTACGCAAGAGTGATGCGGAGGAAGTCTTTTCTCCGCCCACATCACAAACAAAGCCGCTTGAGGTATGCTAAAGCAGATTTGGACAAGCCGGCTTCCTTTTGGAATAAGGTGCTGTGGACTGATGAAACTAAACTTGAGTTATTTGGACATAACAAGGGGCGTCATGCATGGAGGAAAAACAACAAAGCATTCCTAGAAAAACACCTGCTGCCTAAAGTCAAATTTGGTGGTGGTTCCATCCTGCTGTGGGCCTGTGTGGCCAGTGCAGGGACTGGGACTCTGGTTCAAGTTGAGGGACGCATAGATTCCACCAAATATCAGCAGATTCTGGAGACCAATGTCCAGGAATCAGTGACCAGGCTGAAGCTGCGCCGGGGCTGGATCTTTCAACAGGACAATGACCCTAAACACTGCTCAAAATCTACGAAGGCATTCATGCAGAGGAACAAGTACAACGTTGTGGAATGGCCATCTCAGTCCCCAGACCTGAATATTATTGAAAATCTGTGGTGTGACTTAAAGAGAGCTGTCCATGCTCGGAAACCATCAAACCTGAATGAATTAGAGGGGTTTTGTAGAGAGGAATGGTCCAAAATACCTCCAACCAGAATCCAGACTCTCATAGGAAGCTATAGGAAGCGTTTAGAGGCTGTTATTTCTGCAAAAGGGGGATCTACTAAATATTGAGTTATTATTTTTGATTGTGGTGCCCAAATTTATGCAAATGCCTAATTTTGTTCAAACAATTATTGCACACTTCCTGTAAATGGTATGAACTTGTGATTTGTGATTTAAGAGAGCGAGAGCGTCCATTGGCGTTAGAACAAAGCAGTTAATTAATTAATTATTAAACAATTCATCATTAGAAATGTAACCGTAGCAAGCATCTCACTAACGTAATCCACATTCATATTTAGACAAAACCAATGATATATGCAGCTACAAAAAAGCCTAAAAGTTAGAAGTTACAACAGACGGATAACGAGCGTTGTCATGGAGATGATACACCAGCTAGTCAGGTCTCAGAGCACTGCAGACCGACTCGCTGCAAGAGGTTCCAAATCTTTGGTCTGAACTGAGCTGAAGTCTAAGTTGAAACAGTATTAATAAAACAAAAAAAGACCCAACAGGTTAGATGTACATGAAAACTGTATTCTTAATTAAAAACAATCAAAAGAAAACTAGACATATCTTTGTAATAATGAGACAGCAGTAGGATACGTGCAGATTAAAACGTTAAATCTGTTGACTTCTCTCTTTAAGAAAAAACAAATGAATATAATCGTCTTCTTAACTGCTCTGTTCCACTGTCACACACACATTTACAGGTGATATTTTGACCTTATTAGCAGTTAAAATGAATGGAAACATGGTCTCAGTAAAGGTGTGTGTGAAGGTGTGTATGTGTGTGTTAGTATCTGCATCAGAGAACAACAGCTCTCCTCTGTTCCAGTCCAGAGTCACTCTGATCCTCTGGACCTTCTTCTGCACTACGAGATCAGTGCGTGGAGCTGGTGGTGAGCCCACTGCATATTTAGCTTTATGGAACAATATGATCCATAATCCAGTCTGTATGCTTCCCTTCCTCTGGACAGACTCCTGAGAGCAGCTGTGGATCCTCCAGCAGGGGGCGCTGCTGGACTCTTCCCACTGCAGCCTTGTAGTTGATCAGCGATTTTAAACATTTTGCATTATCGGGGATATATTACAATTTATCACTTTTTTTCCAACTTCTAATTTTTCCCAACTTTAAATGACGTCCCCCAAAAGGAAACTTTGTCAACATCTGTTTTATCTAAAAAGAAACATTTCTCTGTTTGTTCATCTCACT
>NC_048410.1:41799-43016 GCF_013103735.1 Etheostoma cragini
AACATAGTCTTTACTAAGGACATAACAACAGCAAATCGTTTTTTCTGTGAAAAAAACAAAACAGTTTGGACTATTTGATTGTATGAGTTCAACAATCGAGTAGTGTGGACTTCACCGGAAAATAAGAAAACTGTAGCAGGAGATAACTCGGTGTAGACAGCACTGATGGTTAGTTTTTCTCTCTACTGACAGACCTCCACATGTACAAACAACAGAACTACGTGTTGAAATCCACCAGAATACTCCTTTAAAGTACAACGTGGAAATGGCCAAAATCACGCTGTTCTTGAAATTTCAATTCAAAGCGGTGAACTTATTGTTGGGTTTAGGGTGTGGCTCTAATGAGCTTTTTTGTACGTCTTGTGTACCAAGTTTAACCACAGGGGCTCCATTTGTTTTATTTGGTAGGAGACGCTAGCGAGCCATTTTGTGCGTTTATTCCTGAACCCCCTAAAATACGTACGTTATCACCAGACTTAATGCGACCGCCGATTACGGTGAGTGTATGAATATGTTAAGCCCCTCAAAAAGGAAATAAATTTGCCAGATAAAGAATAATAATTCCTTCAGTTTCAATAGAGCCCTAAATATAATCATCCTCTTTATCTCTTACTGTTCTGTTTCACTGTCACACACACCTTCACTGGTGATATCTTCAGTGGGACTTCATCCCCAGTGACAATGAATGGAAACATCTTCTCAGTAAAGGTGTGTGTGAAGGTGTGTATGTGTGCGTTAGTATCAGCATCAGAGAACGACAGCTCTCCTCTGTTCCAGTCCAGAGTCACTCTGATCCTCTGGAACTCTTTCTGCACTATGAGATCAGTGGGTGGATCTGGTATTGACCGTGCTGAATATTTACCTCTATGGAAAATTATTACCAATACCCCAGACAGTATGACTACCTTCCTCTGGACAGACTCTGGTACCACACCCAGTAACCAGACTGTACTGTCTCCAACCTCGACATCCCAGCTGTGTGTCCCTGAGTTAAAGCCCTCAGAACCCAGGATATAGCAGAGTTTATCAAACCTCTCTGGATTATCAGGAAGCTGCTGTGTCTCTCCTCGTCTCACACTGGTCAGGTCTTCAGACAGGATGAGTTCTGGACCAGCAGTGTTTGGGTCCAGAATCACAGTAGTGTAGGAGACCATGTCCTTCATCTTGGTCCAGATGTTGAAGCCCAGGTTGCCCAGGTGTTGGGCCTCGTCTATCAG
>NC_048410.1:43116-45833 GCF_013103735.1 Etheostoma cragini
GAGCAGACGGAGAGGGTGCAGGCGGAGAGGGAGCAGGAGGAGAGGGAGCAGACGGAGAGGGTGCAGGCGGAGAGGGAGCAGGAGGAGAGGGTGCAGGCGGAGAGGGAGCAGGAGGAGAGGGAGCAAGAGGAGAGGGTGCAACGCCGAGTGTTTGTGGGGTTTTGAGCCGTGAACGTCACCTGTCTCGGTTTAATTTCTCCCAATAAATAAGAAAACTGGTTTGGTGGGAAAATGCGTCTTTGTTTTCAGTCAAAGGACAAATAACGCACAACAGACAAGGTTGAAGGTGCCCTGCCACACAAAAACGTTTTTAAGTGCATTTTTTTACGTGTGTGTGTGTGTTAGAAATCGGGCCAATCACAACAGCTGGTCATTCTGACGTCATGTTCTAGACCTGCTCTATCTGTAAATTACAGAGAGGTCTAGACCTGCTCTATCTGTAGATTATAGAGAGGTCTAGACCTGCTCTACCTGTAAATTATAGAGAGGTCTAGACCTGCTCTATCTGTAGATTATAGAGAGTTCTAGACCTGCTCTATCTGTAAATTATAGAGAGGTCTGGACCTGCTCTATCTGTAAATTATAGAGAGCTCTAGACCTGCTCTATCTGTAGATTATAGAGAGGTCTAGACCTGCTCTATCTGTAGATTATAGAGCGGTCTAGACCTGCTCTATCTGTAAATTATAGAGAGGTCTAGACCTGCTCTATCTGTAAATTATAGAGGGGTCTAGACCTGCTATATCTTTAAATTATAGAGTGGTCTAGACCTGCTCTATCGGTAAATTATAGAGAGGTCTAGACCTGCTCTATCTGTAAATTATAGAGCGGTCTAGACCTGCTCTATCTGTAAATTATAGAGAGGTCTAGACCTGCTCTATCTGTAAATTATAGAGCGGTCTAGACCTGCTCTATCTGTAAATTATAGAGCGGTCTGGACCTGCTCTAGCTTAGTGTAGATTGTGTGTCTTATTACTATTATTTAAAATTAATAGTATTTTTTTATTTGTTATACTTTATATTTTTCCTCATATCTACTTAATGTGTCTCTGTTTTTCTTGTTTTTCTAGTTTTGAATCTCGCCAGTGTGGCATTAATAAAGTCTAATTTATCTTATTTTATAGGCCTACTATCTTATTGTAGACTTCAGAGATCCTGATCCACCTCCAACCAGCAGGTGGCGGTAAAAAACCGAATCTACCTCAAAGAAGAAAGAAGTGAAGGAAGGAAGGAAGAAGGAGGAGAGGACCGAGAGAAGCTCCCCGGTCCGTAGCGCGGTAGAAAACGTGTCCTCCGTTTAAAAGTGGGTCTCCATCCCACCAGTGAGACCTGCTGACCCAGGTCCCGGACTCCAGACTCCCGGAACTCTTCAGACCGACTCCTCAGCTGCTTCAAGTAACCCGCCATTCGGCCAGAAACCCGGACTGGATCCCGGACTGGATCCCGGATTGGATCGTTCCGTAAGTTCTAACTAACTTCTTGATTTTCTTGAAGCTTTCTTCTATTTTGGTTCCGGGTAAAAACTGAATTAAACGTCGTGACGTGTGTGAACGGAGCCGTTTTTTCTTTAGGGACAGGGATCAAAGAAGACACTAGTACGCATGTGCAGAGCAACAGTCACAACTTGTTATTTAAGGAGTCTACACGGCAATAGACAGTTAAAGACATGGACCAACAGGTCCCGTTGCTCTGGACGGAGACCAGTGGAGTCTGTTAGATACGGTGGCCGACACGGGCCAACGCCCTGCAACTACACACAACACAACACATACACAAACACGCTGCACATACACAGAACACATACACAACTCATGCACATACACACAACACAACATATACACAAACACGCTGCACATACACAACTCATGCACATACACACAACACAATAACACTGCACATACACACAACACGAGCAAATAAGAAAACAACTTCATTAATTTGATAACACATGTGCAACATTCAGCAAACACACTGCATACACACACAACACGACACAACCAAATACACACAACACAACCAAATACACACAACACAACAAAATACACACAAATACACACAACACAACACAATCAAATACACACAACACAACCAAACACATAAACACACTGCATATACACACAACACAACAAAATACAGACAACCAAATACACAAACACAACCAAATACACACAACATAACCAAATACACAAACACAACCAAATACATAAACACACTGCATATACACACGACACAACCAAATACACACAACACAACCAAATACACACAACACAACCAAACACACACAACACAACCAAACACACAAACACGCTGCACATACATACAACTCATGCACATAAACACAACTCATGCATATACACACAACACAACTAAATACACACGTGTCGGCCACCGTAGTTAGAAGCTCTTTCCCGGTGACGCTGAGCGTTACTGAGCTGGAAGACGTAGATGTGACGTAGCAACCTGTCTGGATCAGTAACGGAGGATTAGCATTACCTCTTGTGATATTACATTCAACATGTTTGTAACATTACAATAATGAAAAACACCTTTTTAATTAGTGAAATGTTGTTCCATGTTACTTAGTTTGGCAAATCTTTCACATGAACATCCAAAAGTCGCACAAAGGTCTGTCTTTGTCCATGTCTGCATGGTCAAGTGGGTCAGATGTCGGTCCCAAACTTGTGGAGGCACAGATGCATCGCATCGCGCATATATATAT
>NC_048410.1:45933-47390 GCF_013103735.1 Etheostoma cragini
CTATAGTCTGATAGGAGGACGTTAACATTACATTCATCATGTTTTGTAACATTACAATAATGAAAAACACCTTTTTAATCTTTGAAATGTTGTTCCATGTTATTTAGTTTGGCATATCTTTCACATGAACATCCAAAAGTCGCCCAAAGGTCTGTCTTTGTCCATGTCTGCATGGTCAAGTGGGTCAGATGTACGTCCTAAACTGGTGGAGCCACAGACGCGTCGTATAGACATACAGGCCAAAAGTTTGGACCACCTTCTCATTCAATTTGTTTCCTTTATCTTCAGGACTATTTCCATTGTAGATTATCGTTGAAGCATCAGAACTATGAATGAACACATGTGGAATTATGTACTTAACAACAAAGTGGAAATGCCTAAAAACATGTCTTATATTCTAGTTTCTTCAGAGCCCAGATTTGTCGCACTGTTGCTTGCTCTGTAGGAAACTACTGGAACTGTTGGGTCCTTGTGGATTCTGGAGTGTGGTCTAGACCTGCTCTATCTGAAAAGGGTCTTGAGATAACTCTTGTTGTGTTTTGATACTATAAATAAAATTTAATTGAATTTCCACTGGTCTAATGTCCATTCCTTGTGTTTCTTGACCCAAACAAATCTCTTCTGCTTGTTGCCTCTCCTTAGCCGTGGTTTCCTAGCCTTGTTGCCTCTCCTAGAGATTAGATTAGATTAGATTTGATTCAACTTTATTGTCATTACACAGGTACAGGTACAAGACAACGAAATGCAGTTTGGGTCTAACCAGAAGTGCAATAGCATTAAGTGCATTTAAGGACACGGATATGTACTTAATAAATATAGAAATTAAAACTATTATAAACAGAATTTTACAGATGGGTTTGTCCTATGAAAATAAAATATAGATAAGTATTGTGAGCAACATTTACAGCTGGAAATGTACTGAATATAATATACAGTTGTAAATTACTATAAGTAGAAAGTTTACAGATATGTGCAATTAACAAAATATACTAATGGTTTACAGAGTTTACAGGTGAGTATGTACTGTAAATATATATACAGATGGCTATTATTATTATAGACAGAATTTTTACAGATAGATATAATAAGTTAGGCTAAAATGAGCCGTATAACAACAATTTAAGGTAATAAACAAAGTTTGGGCAGAATTTATCTGAGTTAAAGTGCAGTGGAAAGTAATTACATATTACAGTTAAAGTACGATACTGCAGATGTATATGTAAACAATTTGTACTGTAAATAAACAGTCAGCCGTGCAACTTGAAATGTAAGTAGTGCAAAAAAGATGCAGATATAAACAGTTGTTACTATAGTAACAGTCAGCAGTGCAGGTGAACATTATAGTGTTGCAGATGACGAGATGGAGGGAGAGTAGACTATTGGCGGTTTTCCATTGCGTGGTATCTACTCGACTCGCCTCGGGTCTACTCGCTTTTTTTGGTTTTCCATTACAAAAA
>NC_048410.1:47490-48519 GCF_013103735.1 Etheostoma cragini
ATATATATATATATATATATATATATATATATATATATATATATATAAAATGTATTATTGTTTTTTATGTTCTTAATTTTTTTTTTACTTTTCGTGTTTTTTGTAATTTTTGACTTTTTTCCATCTTCTGTCACTGTTGTACATTTTTTTTTTTTACTTTTTGTAATTTTTGTCAGTTTTCTTGATTTTTGTTTTTTTCTCAAATTTTTTGTATTTTTGACACTTTTCTTGATGTTTTTCAACCTTTTTCCCAGCTTTGTTTTTTCATTTTTTTCCCAATTCTTTGTAACTTTTTTGTCATTTTTGTCCCTTTTCTTTTGTTTTTTTTTGTTTTTTCTTCATCTATTTTGTTTTTTTGTAACTTTTCTTGATGTTTTTCTGCGTTTTTTTTGACGTTTTTGTATCTGCTCTAATATTCATCTCTGTTTTTGCTTCAGCTTCAATTCTTTGAGAAGTCATAATATTTCTATCTGATGAAATAATGAAGACATCAGCATTTTTTAAGAAGCTTTACAGATTTATCCTTTAACGTACACATCCTTTTATGCCTTTGTGTGACATTTTGACGTATTTTATTCAACAATGTCATAAAATTTAAAATCAATACAATCTTGTAATCTAATAAAATACTTTCATTTGTTGCTTTTTAAAAGGTTTTGTTATTCATATATTTGTCACTTTTTATGAAAATAATTTTTTGCTTCTTTGATGTTTTTGTGGCTTTGTTTTTGATTTCTTTAGAGAATTAGACAAAAATGCTTACATTATAACTGTCTTATACTCTTCTACTCGTTTTGGTGGAACGTGTAAACATAATAAAAAGGAAAGAAAAGCCATTGGATTGTTTGCCGTGGTTATTTCATTGGTACGTAACAAAATGGCGCTAGTTGTTTTGTTGTCACGGTGACAATATACAACTCGGAAGATGTTCTCAGGGGTGGAGGGAGATCAGACCGCTAACGTTAGACCAGCTCCAGCAGGTCAGCGGACCGCTAACGTTAGACCAGCTCCAGCAGGTCAGCGGACCGC
>NC_048410.1:48619-62813 GCF_013103735.1 Etheostoma cragini
GGGGCTTAGGAGTTGTTAATGTTCACATTTTTGGGCCAAGTCCTGGATCTTAACAATCCTACGTACTTTACCTTTAAAGAGCACTTCAACATATAAAATCACGAGAATGAAAATTAGAGTGCAGAATAAGAAATTAACTATTATACAAAAAAGGTCTTGATTTAAAAGAACAGAGAGCTGCAGCCACACACACACACACACACACACACACACACACACACACACACACACACACACACACACACAGTAAAGTGAGTAAAGTGCTGTCTTGGTATTTTAATCTAAAATGATTTCTGGTCATTAAGACCAACTTCCTGTTTCTGTCTAAATTAATTTATTCATAACGGCTGCATGTTGTTAACAGGAAGTCATGAAGGCACTGAGCTACAACGGCGCTTCACACATTTATTAGGGTGGAATTGGTGTGATGGGGGGGGGGTCAGTTCAGTTTGGTTTGTCAAATGCACAAAATACTGTAAAGATGTTGTGTCAAAGGGTTAAATATTAAACTAGAAAATCCCGCAGAAATTTTATCAGTGTGCCTCCTACTTGGTAAACATCCAAATAGCAATAAAACGTAAAAAAAATAATAAGTGTCCTAACCCTTCAGAGACATAACTTTTGAAAACCTATTTAAGACGTTAAGATGTGTGTGTGTGTGATTGTGTGTGTGTCTGTCTGTCTGTCTGTCTGTGTGTGTGTCTGAGAGAGAGGGAGACAGACAGATGTCGACAGACAGACATACACAGTATGGTTGCCTGGTTACTAAGGACCAATAGGAAGCCTTTCATCTCTGTGATGTCATCTCTTTGATCTGTAATTAGTTAACGACTGCACCTGGCACCTGCTGTCACCAGCTACTCAGACACTGAACAAGCCCTCAAACAAATTATCAAAATACCTCTGCAGTACATATTACCATTTTGCTCCAGTTGCACTAACACAAAGTACTTGCTTCTGCACATGTAACGCTGTAACACTATTATTCTTAAACTGCAGCAACGGCATTCTCATACAAACAATATAAAACAAGTTAACACCGACAAAAGAGGATTTCTTTCATAATGTGGGCCCTTTAATAAGAGTCCACACCGACACAAACCAATCGGACTATCAGACCAAACTGTGTGCATATATAATAATAATAATACCAGTAAAGGATGTTTAGTGACTCACCTACAACGTCATATTATTCTTGCAAGTGCACGTCCTGTGAAGAAGGATGTAGAAATAGTTAGAGTAGAATCTACATATCACTGTTTTAATGACACAAACTCAAGTTAAAAAGTGACTTCAGATGAAATAAAATACAATTGTAAGATAGCAAGTCCAACGCAGTAGAGACACATAATAGATCAGTTTAAAAAATGCAAAATTAACAACTCTACGAACTCTCATGTTTCAGATTAATGTAGAAATGTCCTCCTGAGGAATTAATACAGGACCACGACTCAGTAGACTAAATACAGGACCATGACTCGGCAGAGGGATTGGAAAGTTACCTTTTGATGACAATGGACGTTACTATGACGAAGAGAACAGTCTGCAGAGTGAAGATAAGCAGACGGACAGCCAGGTGCGTGTTGAAGGCTTTTGTCACACACACACACACACACACACACACACACACACACACACACACACACACACACACACCAGAATTAAGCTATACTGTAGACTAGTAATGCACCAAATGTTCAGTAACTGAAATCTTTGGCCAGAATACCAACAAAACAACTCTTCAGGTCCTATTTTAACGATCTGAGCGCCCGGTGCAGGTGCGTTCAGGGCAAATCTACTTTTGCTAGTTTGAAGTTGGTAAAAAGGGTCGGTGCACCAGGCGCATGGTCCTAAAGGGTTGGACTTATGGCGTTTTTCCACTGCTTGTAACAGCTCGACTCGCCTTGACTTGCCTCGACTCAACGCATTCTACGTCCGTTTTCCATTGCAAAATAAGTAACGCCTCAGCGTGGCTGGTCACCATAGCTGCGCGTGATGATGTAATTCACAACAGCACGTCTGCTACTCGCCAAAGCCAGAAGAAATGTTTTGTTTCAAAAGAAGCTGAAGGAAGCAACAAAAATCGCCGCTAAAAAAAACAAAACAGGAGTTGGGGAGTTCTGACGTCGACATGACTATTGTTCGCCAACACAAAAGGGTAAGTTAAGTTTCCTGTTAACGTTAGCTAACATTTGCATGTGTTTGGGGCCCCGGTCAGTATTTACTACACATTAGCGTTGTATAAAGTACATGAACTTTGGCAACCATGATTACACACCAACATGTCCGCTGTGTACTGTTTGTGTTTCAGAGCAAAACCGCCGCCGCAGACCGTCTGGTGGGCGTTGTCCGACCGGTGAAATCTCTGGTTCTGACCTACTGGGCTTCGTATAATCTTTATGAGAGTCACGGACAGGCTTATGACAACGACTGGGATACATCTGGGACAGCAGAGCCGGGGGGGACACTGTCACAGGGTGCAGAGGAAGAAGACCGGGATGTACAGGAGGGTTTGATGCACTACTTGAAAAGCTAAATAAAAAAAAAATTCTTTGATAAATTGTCTTGTTTTTTTTTTTTTTAAATACCAGTGTGCAATATTGGAAACGACATAAAGCCGCTAATAGCCCTTAATATTGAACAGTTGAAAAGTGAGAATAGTGCAGAGAGTAGATAATCTGTCGGTGTCTGGCTAGATTTTTTTATAAATGTCCCGTTTGTTCTGGACACATACTCCACACTCTTGTTGCAGTGATCCGACCAATCAGCAGTCTGCAGGTTTTCACGTCACCTTTTGGGCTCGCCTCGGCTCGCTTGGAACCTCGACCGAGGTAGTACTAAAAAAAGTACCTGGTAGCAGGTCACAGGGACTTTTTTCGCAATGGAAAACCAAAAAAGGCGAGTAGAGTCGAGTCGAGTAGATACCACGCAGTGGAAAACCGCCATTAGTGTCTTCATTAATCACAGGTGTGTTCTGGGTAACATGCAATCAACCAATCAGAGATCCTCTCCCATTTCTTTTAACAGCCAATCAGAGGTCCTCTCCCATTCCCTTTAACAGCCAGGTGTCTGGTAGAACCAGAGTTGTGTAGGACAGGGCTAATGGACCAGAGTCTGTTAGGACCAGAGTCCGGTAGGACTGGGCTAACGGACCAGAGTCTGGTGGGACATGGCTATCAAGGACACGGTTTATCATTGACATCATCAGTAATAGATTTCTCCTACTTCACAAACCTGCTTCCACGTGCAGGCTGTACGGCGCGGAGAGGGTGCTGTTGTTCCTCTTCAAACCACAGGTGTAGTTCCCAGAATCCTTTGCAGTCAGATAACCCAGATAGAGGGCGGGGTCAGACTTGGAGAGGGCGGAGCCATCTCTGAACCAGGTGACCTCCAGTTGGTGGATAGTGCAGATTACAGCAGAACAGTTCAGTGTGACTGCTTCTCCTCTTTCAAACTCTCCGTCATCTCTGGAGCTCCTTATCTCCATCTGAGCATCATCTAAAGTCAATATGAAAAATAATAGAAATGTGCATTATAAACGTCCTTTATTACATTCAGTACATTGATTTGAGCAAGTGCATTAAAATGTTTTACTATAAACAACAATTCTCATTCAATATTATCTTTAAAAATGTCATTGTAGAGCTTTTACCTTTGACTGTGACTTTCACTCCTCTTGGGTCAGTAAAAGTTCCTCTGGGATCATTAGCTTCCACTCTGAAGCGATACGTTGCTCCGTCTTCATTCTGTAAATCTGAGATCTGTAAAGTGCAGTCTCCCTTCTGGTCTCCCATGTATCTGTAACGAGTATCGTTGGTCTGGGATTTGCTGTCGTACACAGCGCTAAGCTGACAGAATTCATGGTTGTTGCACCAGACGACTCTGACGACCTCAATCAAGACTTCTCTTCCATTGTGATTGACAGACTTCAGTTTGTTGAAGGAGCAGGGGAGGGTGACGGTCGATCCTCTCACACCACAGACAGGATCTGGATAGTTCACACTTCGACCCAGAGCAGCTGGAACAACAACACAGTGATTTGATGTGAAAACTAAGGAATAGGGCTGGGCATCGCGGATGATTCCTGATTTGATAAAATGTTCAAGTCAATATCAATTAGGTTAGGAAAATGTAGACGTTAAAGAGATTCTCAGAGAAGGTATTTACCAAGTCAAAGGTTACATTAAAGTACTTATATTATGCTCATTTTCAGGTTCATAATTGTATTTAGAAGTTATATCAGAATAGGCTAACATGGTTTAACATTTAAAACACTACACTGTTGCACTGTTGTACTGCACATTGCTGCAGCTCCTCTTTTCACCCTGTGTGTTTAGCTCTCTGTTTTATCTCCAGATTGAGACATCTCACTTCTGTTCCATCTTTGTTGGGAGTTGCACAAGTACAGTACCTAGGTAAGGACTACTAGCCAGTCAGAAGCAGAGTATGAGGGCCCTGACAGTATCTAGGTAAGGACTACTAGCCAGTCAGAAGCAGAGTATGAGGGCAGTGACAGTACCTATGTAAGGACTACTAGCCAGTCAGAAGCAGAGTTTGATGGCCCCGACAGTACCTAGGTAAGGACTACTAGCCAGTCAAGTCCTTCTTGAAACGAATTATACTGGTTTTCTGCTACAAGGGGCAATTATTGTGTTTCCATTTTTGTTTTTGAAAGCATTATGATAGGATGCTCTTACCCAAGACTCTGACTCTCACTCCTGATATGTCGGTGAAAGATGCTCTGACATCATTAGCTTCCACTCTGAAGCGATAAATTGCGTCGTCTTCCTGCTTTAAATCTGAGATCTGTAAAGTGCAGTCTCCCTTCTTGTCTCCCAGGTATCTGTAACGAGGATCGTTGTCGTTTGATTCGCTGTCGTACACTAACGGATCGCCTGTCCGACACATGTGAGGACTCCGGCACCAGGCGACTCTGACGACCTCGATCAAGACTCCTCTTCCACTGTTGACAGACTTCAGCGGTGTGAAGGAGCAGGGGAGGGTGACGGTCGATCCTTTCACAGCCCAAACTTGATCTGGATAGTTCACACATTGACCCAGAGCAGCTCGAACAACACCACAGAGAGATTAGGAACAAAGGAACTCGATTAGAACGAATGCATTGATGTGAAAACTAATAGAGGGCTGGGTATTGTCAAAGGTTTTACCAAATTCAATTCAGAATTCACAAGGCCCAAACTTGATAACAGTTTTAATTCTCTATCAATCAGAAATGTAGAATTAACAGGGTTAGGAATCAGAATCAGAACTAGCTTTATTTGCCAGGTATATTTCTTATTTTCTTTCTATATTTTTCTTTGGAGCATGGTTGCTCACAATGTGCTTACACATACAAAACACAATATACACACTAATATATACACAATACTTTAAACAGAAACAATATAGAGGCATGAGTGCAATGAAGAGTTCAATAGAAGTTATTTAAATGTGGAGCATAGTGCAAAGGACACACACACACACACACACACACACACAGCAGAATCTAAGCTCTACTGTAGAGTAGTAATGCACCAAATGTTCAGCAACTGAACTTTTTGGCCAGAATAGCAACAAAACTCTTTAGGTCCTATTTTAACGATGTGAGCGCACGGTGCAGGTGCGTTCAGGGCGAATCTACTTTTGCTAGTTTGACGGTGGTAAAAAGGGTCGGTGGGCCGGGCGCATGGTCCTAAAGGGTTGGACTCAGTGTCTTCATTAATCAGGTGTGTTCTGGGTAACATGCAATCAACCAATCAGAGGTCTTCTCCCATTCCCTTTAACAGCCAATCAAAGGTCCTCTCCCATTCCATTTAACAGTCAGAATAAGATGGCGAATGTACACAATAGCATAGTGTGCACAAGCCTAGCGAAGATGCACCTGAAAACACCTCCCTGTGAGACCAGCACGCCCAGAATGAACATGAACACACCTCCCTTTAAGACCAGCACGCCCAAAATGCACCTGAACACACCTCCCTGTAAGACCAGCACGCCCAGAATGCACCTGAAAGCACCTCCCTGTAAGACCAGCACGCTCAGAATGCACCTGAACACACCTCCCTGTAAGACCAGCACGCCAAAAGGTGCATTTGCTACAATGTGGGCACTGGACTTCTTAAAATAAGAACCTTGTGTCAGGTTCTGTATATACAGGCCTTTTGGTGTTTGGCCGCATGAATGAAAAGGCCAAATAAATTTTACCCAATAATTACGTTTTTGGTGACACAATCAAATATCAACCAGTGTCGACTGAGAGGTGCGCACGCTTTGTAAATTATGCCAACATGTCGGCAGTGTGGCTGTTATTGAGGTCTAGACTTGGACTGTATCGACCTTTACCACGACAGACATGTTGACATGCGCAGGTGTAGTCACAACCATTAACGATGGCTGCATTCCACTTAGGAGAGGCCCTGGTGTTGTGCACGCTGACTCCCTGACATAGCTCCCTGGGACACTTGATGACATGGAGCCATCGTTGAGGTTGTTCCTACTACGACTAATCAAAATGTCTGCTAGGAAAAGGGTCCATAGACTTTACTGACCAAGACCAAGCTAATGGACCAGAGTCTGGTAGGACCAGGCTAATGGACCAGAGTCTGGTGGGACCAGGCCCGGTAGGACCAGAGTCTGGTGAGACAAGGCTAATGCACCAGAGTCTGGTGGGACCAGAGTCTGGTGGGACATGGCTATCAAGGACACGGTTAATCATTGACATCCTCAGTAATAGATTTCTCCTACTTCACAAACCTTCTTCTTCTGCTCCCACGTGCAGGCTGTACGGCGCAGAGAGGGTGCCATTGTTCCTCTTCAAACCACAGGTATAGTTCCCAGAATCCTTTGCAGTTAGATTACGCAGGTAGAGGGCGGGGCTAGACTCTGGAAGGGCGGAGCCGTCTCTGAACCAGGTGACCTCCAGTTGGTGGGTAGTGCAGATTACAGCAGAACAGTTCAGTGTGACTGCTTCTCCTCTTTCAAACTCTCCGTCATCTCTGGAGCTCCTTATCTCCATCTGAGCATCATCTAAAGTCAATATGAAAAATAATAGAAATGTGAATTATAAAAGTCCTTTATTACATTCAGTGCATAGATTTGACCAAACTGTTTTACTATAAAAAATAATTCTCACTTAATATATAATCTTTAAAAATGTAATTTTAAAGCTTTTACCTTCGACTCTGACTTTCACTCCTCTTGGGTCAGTAAAAGTTCCTCTGGGATCATTAGCTTCCACTCTGAAGCGATACGTTGCTCCGTCTTCATTCTGTAAATCAGAGATCTGTAAAGTGCAGTCTCCCTTCTGGTCTCCCAGGTATCTGTAACGAGGGTCGTTGGTCTGGGATTGGCTGTCGTACACAGACGGAGTGGTAAGCAGACAGAATTCATGGTTGTTGCACCAAAGGACTCTGACGACCTCGATCAAGACTTCTCTTCCTTTGGTGTTGACAGACTTCAGCGGTATGAAGGAGCAGGGGAGGGTGATGGTCGATCCTCTCACACCACAAACAGGATCTGGATAGTTCACAATTCGACCCAGAGCACCTGGAACAACAACACAGTGAGATTAGATCAAAGGAACTTGACTTTCTCTTTTAGCTTGGCTCCTCCCTCCTACGTACTTCTGCTACATTTTCTTACAGTACTGCTTCTGGTTTGCGGTATATTCGCAGGTTTTCTCCAGCCAATCTTTACCAGTCCAATCATGGAACAGAGGGCTTGGCTGAGAACGATGACGTTGAGGTTGTGCGCTAGTTTAAGGTGTAGTTCTGTAATGGCGGGGGAGAAAGATGCGACCGAAGCCGTTTGGTCTGTTGTATAAACGCTGCCGGGTATCCAGAAGTTAAAGCCCGAGCAGGAACGATCTTTGCTGAGTTCTGTTAGGGGGCATGATGTTGTGCCCCCCACGGGGTTTGGGAACAATTTGGTTTTCCAGCTCACTCCGTTAGTGGTGAAGGACTTGGTTAAGGCTAATGCTAGGGATGCTAAGCTGATGTTGCGACCAAATGTTAGCGATTGGTTATTGCAGATCCAGAGCGGCTCTGGCCAGATCCAACAGTTTCAGCCTTCGCCTTAAAGGAAGTTAACACTCGGCAATGGAGAGGGGCCAGACTCTCTGGACCAGAGTCTGGTAGGACCGGGTCAATGGACCAGAGTCTGGTAGGACCAGAGTCTGGTGGGACCAGGTTATCAAGGACATGGTTAATCATTGACATCCTCGGTAATGGATTTCTCCTACTTCACAAACCTTCTTCTGCTCCCACGTGCAGGCTGTACGGCGCGGAGAGGGTGCCATTGTTTCTCTTCAAACCACAGGTGTAGTTCCCAGAATCCTTTGCAGTTAGATAACCCAGATAGAGGGCGGGGCCGGACTCAGGGAGGGCGGAGCCATCTCTGAACCAGGTGACCTCCAGTTGGTGGATAGTGCAGACTACAGCAGAACAGTTCAGTGTGACTGCTTCTCCTCTTTCAAACTCTCCGTCATCTCTGGAGCTCCTTATCTCCATCTGATCATCATCTAAAGTCAACATGAAAAATAATAGAAATGTGCATTATAAACGTCCTTTTTACATTCAGTGCATAGATTTGAGGAAGTGTATTAGACATGTTTTACTATAAACAACAATTCTCATTCAATCTAATCTTAAAAAAATTATTTTTAAAAGCTTTTACCTTTGACTGTGACTTTCACTCCTCTTGGGTCAGTAAAAGTTCCTCTGGGATCATTAGCTTCCACTCTGAAGCGATACGTTGCTCCGTCTTCATTCTGTAAATCTGAGATCTGTAAAGTGCAGTCTCCCTTCTGGTCTCCCAGGTATCTGTAACGAAGGTTGTTGGTGTGCGATTTGCTGTCGTACACAGATGGAGTTCCGTGACAGGTTTCATGATTCTTGCACCAGACGACTCTGACGACCTCGATCAAGACTTCTCTTCCTTTGGCACTGACAGACTTCAACGGTATGAAGGAGCAGGGGAGGGTGATGGTTGATCCTCTCACACCACAAACCAGATCTGGATAGTTCACAATTTGACCCAGAGAACCTGGAACAACAACACAGAGAGATTAGAATAAAGAAACTTGACTTTCTCTCTTAACTTAGCTCCTCCCTCCTACGTACTTCTTCTACATTTACATTTTCCTTCAGTACTGCGTCTAGTTTGCGGTACATTTGCAGGTTCTCTCCAGCCAAATCTTTACTGGTCCAATCAGAGAACAGAAGGCATGGCTGAGAATGATGACATTGAGGTTGTGCACTGGTTTAAGTTGTAGTTCTGTAATGGCGGGGGGGAAAGATGCGAGCAAAGCCATTTGGTCCGTTGTGGCAAAGCTGCCGGGAATCCAGAAGTTAAAGCCCGAGCAGGAACGGTCTTTACTGAGTTCTGTTGGGGGCCATGATGTTGCGGCCCTCCCCCCCACTGGGTTCGAGAACAGTTTGGTTTTCCAGCTTGCTCCGTTAGTGGTGAAGGAGTTGGTTAAGGCTAACGCTAATGATGCTAAGCTGGTGTCACAACCAATGTTAGCGATTGGTTATGGCAGATCCAGAGCAGCTCTGGGCAGATCCAATAGTTTTAGACTTCAACAGAGGACCCACCTTCAAGGAAGTTAACACTCCTCAATAGAAAAGGGGCTAGACTCTCTGGACCAGAGTCTGGTAGGACACGAGTCTGGTAGTACCAGGCTAGTGGACCAGAGTCTGCTAGGACCCGAGTCTGGTAGGACCCGAGTCTGGTAGGACCAGGCCAATGGACCAGAGTCTGGTAGGACCAGGCTTATGGATTAGAGTGTGGTAGGACAGGGCTAATGGACCAGAGTCTGGTAGGACCAGAGTCTGGTGGGACCAGAGTCTGGTAGGACCAAGCTATCAAGGACACGGTTAATCATTGACATCCTCAGTAATAGATTTCTCCTACTTCACAAACCTTCTTCTTCTGCTCCCACGTGCAGGCTGTACGGCGTGGAGAGGGTGCCATTGTTTCTCTTCAAACCACAGGTGTAGTTCCCAGAATCCTTTGCGGTCAGATAACCCAGATGGAGGGCAGGGCCTGACTCGGGGAGGGCGAAGCCATCTCTGAACCAGGTGACCTCCAGTTGGTGGATAGTGCAGATTACAGCAGAACAGTTCAGTGTGACTGCTTCTCCTCTTTCAAACTCTCCGTCATCTCTGGAGCTCCTTATCTCCATCTGAGCACCATCTAAAGTCAATATGAAAAATAATAGAAATGTGCATTAGAAACGTCCTTTATTACATTTGTATCTAATTCTCACTTAATATTATCTTTAAAAGTGTCATTTTAAAAGCGTTTACCAGCGAATGTGACTTTCACTCCTCTTGGGTCAGTAAAAGTTCCTCTGGGATCATTAGCTTCCACTCTGAAGCGATACGTCGCGCTGTCTTCCTTCTGTAAATCTGAGATCTGTAAAGTGCAGTCTCCCTTCTGGTCTCCCAGGTATCTGTAACGAGGGTCGTTGGTCTGGGATTGGCTGTCGTACACAGACGGAGTGGTAAGCAGACAGAATTCATGGTTGTTGCACCAAAGGACTCTGACGACCTCGATCAAGACTTCTCTTCCATTGTCATTGACAGACTTCAGCGGTGTGAAGGAGCAGGGGAGGGTGACTGTCGATCCTCTCACACCACAAACAGGATCTGGATAGTTCACATTTTGACCCAGAGCACCTGGAAGAACAACACCGGGAGATTAGAATAAAGGATCTTGATTAGAGCGAATGCTTTGATGTGAAAACTGAGGAATGGGGCTGGGCCACGCGGATGATTCCTGATTTAATAACATGTTCAATTCCATATCAATCATGTTAGGAAAATTACAGATATAATACCAGTTTATTTTCTTTCTACTTTTCTTTATCTATTGCATATTAAGGAGCAGATGTCTAATGCCAGTGTTAAAGCAGCATTAAGTCACAAAAAGTGGGGAAAAAACTTGCATTGAACAAGTCCTTCTTGAAACAAATTCTACTGGTTTTCTGCTACAAGGGACAATTATTGTGTCTCCATTTTTTTTTTTGAAAGCATTATGATAGGATGCTCTTACCCAAGACTCTGACTCTCACTCCCGATATGTCAGTGAAAGATGCTCTGCCATCATTAGCTTCGACTCTGAAGCGAAACGTTGCGTCGTCTTCCTGCCGTAAATCTGAGATCTGTAAAGTGCAGTCTCCCTTCTTGTCTCCCAGGTATCTGTAACGAGGGTCGTTGGTGTTTGATTCGCTGTCGTACACAGACGGATCGCCTGTCCGACACATGTCAGGACTCCGGCACCAGGCGACTCTGACGACCTCGATCAAGACTTCTGTTCCATTATCGTTGACAGACTTCAGCGGTGTGAAGGAGCAGGGGAGGGTGACGGTCGATCCTTTCACAGCCCAAACTTGATCTGGATAGTTCACACATTGACCCAGAGCAGCTGGAACAACAACACAGGGAGATTAGGAACAACGGAACTTGATTGAGGTCTGGGTATCATCCAATTCAATTTAGAATTCACAAGGCCATAACTTGATAACATTTTTAATTCTCTATCAATCAAAACTGTAGAATTAACAGGGTTAAGTCATTGATATTATTGCCATTTTTTTTTTGATAGCATTACCACAAGATGCTCTTACCAGCGACTGTGACTTTCACTCCTGTTGGGACGGTAAAAGATGCTCTGGGTTCACTCATTTCCACTCTGAAGCGATACGTTGTGCCGTCTTCATTCTGTAAGGCCAAGATCTGTAAAGTGCAGTCTCCCTTCTTGTCTCCCAGGTATCTGTAACGAGGGTCGTTGGTCTGGGATTGGCTGTCGTACACAGATGGAGTCGATCCGTGACAGGTTTCATGATTCTTGCACCAGACGACTCTGACGACCTCGATCAAGACTTCTCTTCCATTGGCGTTGACAGACTTCAGCGGTATGAAGGAGCAGGGGAGGGTGACGGTTGATCCTCTCACACCACAAACACGATCTGGATAGTTCACTCTTTGACCCAGAGAAGCTGGAACAACAACACAGAGAGATTAGAATAAAAGAACTTGATTAGAGCGAATGCTTTGATCCATCCATCTTCATCTGCTTATCCAGTATCAGGTCTCGGGGCCAGCAGCTCCAGTAGGGGACCCCAAACTTCCCTTCCCGGAGCCACATCCACCAGCTCCGACTAGGGGATCCCGAGAAGTTCCCAGTCCAGGTTGGAGATATAATCTCTCCACTTAGTCCTGGGTCTTCCCTGAGGTCTCCTCCCAGCTGGACATCCCTCCACCTAAATGTTCTTCCTTAAAATACAGGGGGCATAAATATACACCCCCCCTATGTTAAAATACAGGGGGCATAAGTATACACCCCCTATGTTAAAATACAGGGGGCATAAGTATACACCCCCTATGTTAAAATACAAGGGGCATAAGTATACACCCCCCTATGTGTAAATACAGGGGCATAAGTATACACCCCCCCTATGTTAAAATACAGGGGGCTTAACTATACACCCCCTATGTTAAAATACAGGGGCATAAGTATACACCACCCTATGTTAAAATACAGGGGGCATAAGTATTCACCCCCCTATGTTAAAATACAGGGGTGTAAGTATACACCCCCCCTATGGTGAAATATTAGGGGGTATATACAGTATATGTCTATGTGGTTTATTGACCCTCTCCACTCCGATGTATCTGAGGGTACTGAAATTATGCCCAGCTATCTTAAAATGAGCAGCGATGGGACTGTGCTCACTGATTATATACAGTATATGTATATGGCCACTTGATAAAGGAATATACATCCTTTTTAAATGTGTCCACCATTTTCCTGAAGAAGAGCCAGCAGGGTCGAGAAGTTGCCTTTGCATTAAATATAATATTTAAATTAATAATTTTATTCTATTAAATATGCGAGTTTAAAGCAGAGTGACGACGTTACATTTTCTCACGTTACATTAAGAACTGACCTCCAAACAGTTAAAGTACTTTTTACTAAAGAGCAATAACATGACAGTCACTGACAAACTACAGCAGTCGTAGAAACGATATGGTGAGACAGTTGTGTACAACTATACTATAACCACACCATTAGAAACTATGAAACATACATCCCTCTGACAAATTAGAATTTTAATTTAGCCGCGGAAAGTGAGCAACAGCTAAGTTCAGACGCTAAAAGAACTAGTAACATTATTAATAATAAAAATATAATAAAAATATTAATATCAATATTATTAATAATAAAAATAATATTAATAATAATAATAATAATAACAACTAATAATAATATATGTATTTGATATAGCACCTTTTACAGACAAAGCTGTGCCTTATGAATTAGACCTGAGGGATCTGATTGTAGTATACGGCGGGGTGGGGGGGGGTGACAGGGCCGGACCAAGCCGGACCACGCTAAGCTTTATAACCCAGGACACAAACTTTAAACTGGATCCTGAACTTGATCAGAAGCTGATGTAATGAGTATAAAATCAGAGCAATGTGCGATATTCTTAATGAAAATGCAGATATTCAAAGATAGTTTTCGGGATTTCATTCATCAATAACAGAACTTTAATGAGAGATTGAATATTTCAACCCAGCCGTATTAAATTAAACGGGCCTCAGCTACAAAAGCAGAAAGGAGAACATAATAAAACCGATTGAGAGCTGCAACTTCAGAATCATAAAACATTATAGATATTAATATAACGTAGATAAAGACCACGTCTTACCAGCGAGCAGCAGCGTGAAGCAACAGGAAATCTCTCTGTCCCAAACCGCCATCCTTTCTTCTTTAACGCATTGATTTAATGTTTTAGTATATTTTGTATTTGTATGAATGTTGAACCTGCAGCAGTGATGAGAGAGATAACAACCGACTGGAGAACGCAGACAGAGCGTTAAAGTCTTTATGGTTATTATCTCACTTCCTCATAATCTTCCTGTGATAAACTGCAGACAACAAAAAAAGTGTTAACACACACACACACACACACACACACACACAAAGTGTCAAAAAAGCACATGACATTTCTTTGTAGAGTTTATTTCCCGACATTTTGTAATGGTCCCCCATGCGGTCTTCATGTAGTTTTTTATGTGATGGGGAACATATATTGTGTGTATTTGTTTTTTCTTTCACCTGTAGAACATGAATGGAGTTAATGTGTTAACTAAGGTTGGGAGCAGGGGTTTGGGTGCAGGGCTAA
>NC_048410.1:62823-68918 GCF_013103735.1 Etheostoma cragini
CCAGACAGACCTCCATCTACCGCGCTGTGCAGCCAGGCTCTTGTCTCTAGGCTCGTTGGCATATCGTCTTTAGGATATGAAAACAGTAAATGTTGCTTTGGATGTGAAGGATGTTAAAAGTGACGGTCTGAACTCACAGGCTGGACATCAATGAAGGCCCAGCGTCTCCAGGCTGCTCCAGACTTGTTTGTCTGTAAAAATTCTTTAAAATGCAATAAAATAAAATGCATGCAATATTAAATATATTTGTAACCAACCTATGCAGCATAGATTTGGACAATTTTTATTTTTGTGAATTCATAAAAGGTCCATTCAACTATGCTGGGCTGATTTAGCCCCAGCTCTACAAAGCAGACTGGACTGTGAACTAGAGGACGACAATGGGACTAGGGCTGCACAATTAATCCCAATTTTATGGAAAATCGTATCATGAACTAGTGAAATATCCAAATCACAGGGCGGCGCAATATTTGTTAAAGGCAAAATATGTGTCAAACCATTGTAAAAAAATAATAACACTTACATTTTTTTTTTCCTCAATGAAAATAAAAGTAATTATATAATTCTTTGATATCGTGAGTCATATTGCAACCGCAATATAAGTCAAAATCATTAAAATAAATATAACATATAATAAACATCATGTATCACTCTCAGATGGCCAAAATTATGTCTTATGTCATTGCCTAAAGATCTACACTTGAAGCATACGTCACCCATTTGTGGAGACTGTTGGAGCTCAAATCCTGCTCCGGTCTCAGGGTCCAGATGAATACACTCAGAAACTAAGATGTTGATGATTGATCATTTATTCAATGGAATATTCCAGAGACAAGTCATGAAACTCAGCATGCAGCAGTCCCAGAGTGGTCCGACCCTCCTCACCAAGTCTTACCCTCTTTATTTACTCCAGGGCAAAAGCTCATTAAACCTTGTCCCTGTTCTCCTTGTCTCCCCAGATAAGATGTGGCCTTCACTCCCACATTTCAACTGTCTCTCCCTAGGACATCCTGACCTGCTTTAGCAACAATAGTAACACTAAGAATTCAATAGTTGCACAAGCAGCGTCCACTTCTCATATGTCATTAATAAAGCATTGGAGCATTATAAGCATAAATGATTATTCACGGTAAGTATGTGGTTAATCGTGCTTCAATATATGGTTTAAACAAATATATTTCCAACAAGACCTAGGACTCTATGCGTACCTCAAGCTACTTTTTGAGCTGGCGTTGAAATTTTAGCCGTGGCCCAAGGAGAGGTATCAGGGACTTCAAGCCGTTTCCGTCCTAGATATAAAAGCACTCTCTCTCAATCTGCTCAGCTGCAAAACAAGCATAAACAAATACAACAAAACCAATTAAAAAAAAAAAAAACGTTTGCCTCGGGTCGAGCAAATAAACACAACATAGGAGCATAAACATTGCAAATCTTTACGTTATATAGTTAATTAATTCCATGTAAGGGTTTTTACAGGAACCACAAATAGCGATATAGAAAACTAAAGATTTACTAGCTAACGTTAAGAGGAGATGCAATTAGCTAGCTGGATACAAGATGAGTTTGAGCTAACAGTTAATTGCTAATTTTAATGTCCTATAGCGCTAGCATCATATCTCGCTCGCCAGCGTTCGCTAAAGTGAACTAACGTTACGGTTAACCATACAGACAGCTAAGTTAATGCTAACATGTCTATCAGTTTACATTATCACCAAATTGTGTGAAAAAAAAATGGTCACCAATGGAAAGCATCTAACACAAGTTCTAACACATGTCTCCCCCTGCAGGCGAAACCCTTCTGGGGCAAACTCCGCTACGCAAGGTGTTATAGGGATAGCCCCGGGATTGTAATCAGCCGATCGCATCAGTGCCGTGCGGGTCACTCAAAGTCAAAGGGTTCAAAAATAAGGGGGCCTCAAGTCATTCCTTTTGGAATAGGTTAGGTTTCAAGTGAGAAAAAGAAAATTGTGCCCTTAAGCCAGCTCTTTAAGTGCATTTCACTTAGAATAAAGTGTCTTCAAAACAAAATATGTTTAACTTATGTAACATACTATCCGGTGCCAGAACTGAGTATCTGGCGGTAAAGGAAAAAGTAACATGTTCTCAAATGAGCAAAACATGAAAAGTTCTCTCAATCCTGTGACTCTTAAAGTTCCTGATTCCAGAAGGGAGTGCCTGGCATGTCTTCTAAAGAGGTATCTGCTTCTTCCATTGAGCCAGCCGTCTCCTTGTTGAGGATGAGGGGCGCTGGTAAACCCATTGGACCCCACTCAATAGGGGACTCCTCCAGCTGCCCTACTGGGGTTTCGTCCACTTTTTCAGCTGTGAGGAAGAGGTGTGCTCAACAAGGGATGCTTGCCCACCTTGCCTGAGCATTGGGTGTGTGGTTGTCATTTTCCCGAAGAAATAATTGGCAATTTGTTTGCCTAATTTGCTAACATTTACAGTGCACTTTGACAGTGTCGTATTTTAATATCCAAACCTGTTCTGGGACCGGAAGGAGGACCCAAACGCAGAGTAGCGGGTAGGAAGGCAAAAAGAGTTTATTAGATGAAAACAAAGCAGCAACAGAGTCCAAATAACACAGGGAGCCAGGGGAGAACAAAAAGCCGAAGCATAAGAGCTGGAACACTCACAGGGGAAGGCAAACTGGTAAAAACATCACAAGGAGACTCACAGGAGCTGGCACAAAGATGAGGTGTTGACAGGCAGGAGAACAAGTAGGATCTAACAAGAGACAAAGGGAACACAGGGGTTAAATACATGAGGTAATGGGGAACAGGGGAGACATCAGGTGAATCACATTAGGGCGGGGCAGGATAACCAGACAGGCAAAAGTAAAGCTAGGCAAGACAAGACGGAACAGGAAACCAGACTATCAACATAAAACAGAGCAAACACTTACTAGGGGACACAAGACAGGACCACCAACACAAGACAAGGGAGAAAACCCTGACAAAAACACAGAGGCCAAACAACAGGAAAAATAAACCCAAACAAAAACCCCAAACCACAAAACAAACCTGTTTGACTCTTGGAGATTAACTTTTTTAAGGGACAAGGAGCAACAACCAATGCAGTAGTTTTTTTTTTTTTGGAATCAGAGGATGAGCTCACATCACACGCAGAGCTCTTTTTTGTTTTCCATCTTCTCAACTCCTCCTCGGACAATGAGGAGTGAGAGTCTGTGTAGTCATCATATTGGTATTCTTCACCACTTGAACTTGTCTCAAGATCATTGTCATCAACTTCCAGAGCATTTTGCAGGGCTTTTAACCTCAACCTTCTAGTTTTGTAGCCTGTAACCTTGTCCAGCAGAGCAACGTAAAACCTTTCTGCGGTGCTGGGGTCATGGCACATCTCCTTGGCCACCTGCTTTCTCTCTGTTTCAGAGAGGTTTTTGCCGGCCTGGAAACCCAAACAAAGACGTTTTTAATGATGATATTTCAACAGTACTTTACAGCAACTGTGTGTCAACACTCTTAAACAACACTACCAATAAACCTAAAACACCCAGTTGCTAAATTGTGTTTAGTCAAATTTACTTCATTTTAAATGAAAACATCATCTCAATTCTAATTTTAGCCCCCAAATTGAGGACTCTCACTTCCAAATCCTGATCAATGGCCAAAATCAAACTTATAAGTTCTTACTTGAGTGGAGACGCTGCTCTGGATCTGGGTGAAAGACACATTCCCCTTCATACTGGGCTCCACCCAAGCCGGATGGAGGAAGACTAACGGCTTTTGAATCTGCCGGACGTTTGTTAGGGGCCCTGGCCTGGCGTACAACACATGCCCTTTGTTAAGCACTCAAGCCACTTAAACTCCTCATTATTGAGGGAAAAAGCAGCTTGACCGAATGACCTTACAGTTTTGTGGCCATCCACCTTAGGATTAAAAAAATGCAGGAAATTTGTGTAGTTCTGTGGAGAGGTGGACTTTAAAAGAGCTTTAATAAAGACATTAATTTTAATTTTAACAATGACACGTTCATTGCTTGCATCTACCGACCTAAATAAACATTAACCAGAATTTGAAACTTTCTACCATGACTCCACGTCTCAGAGTTAATGACATGTTCCTTGGTCATGTTTGTTAATCCGACGGATCTGTGTCCGGTCAGCATGGACAGGTAGCCCGTTATGTATCCGACAAGCTTTGAATGGTTATCTTCCTCTCCCCCATTGCAGGACACTCTTTCTACAAAACATAAGATACAGTACATACAGTTAAGAATGTTTAAAAAATTAAAAATTATAATGTAAATTACAAAGTCTACTTACTTATAAGTTCAGGAATTCTTCTCCTGGCAATGACCATGAAATCCTTTTCTTGGGATGTCTGTGAAAACAGATTGACATGCATGCATTTAGATGACAATAAATATAGGACAAAACATGTTGATTTTCAGAAAGTAAACAATACCAGAATGAAAGAAATTGAAAACGTTTACCTGTCTTATGGCGTAAGACCTTCTGCCGGTGGAACACAAGTTTTTTTATGAACACCAGCCACGATTCTTTTGAGTTCACATTGAAGTGTGAGGAAGTCTTTTTTCCTTGAGCTTAGCTTACTCTCCTTTACAAACGAGCTCTCAACATGTTCAAAGAACAGGACGATGTTGTTCAACATGTTTTTATTATGGTTGGTGCATAGTCCTTATTTTAAAAGGTACGCTGTCCAACTGTGGGACTCAGTCACTAAATCTGACTCCCAGTTCCACCACAGTCCATGTTCCAACTTCTCAACTCTCATCTGTTATAAAACACCGTAGATTAAAATTTGGAATTAATATGATAAGAGAATAATTTCCATTTGTATTGTAGATGTAAAATATTTTGTGCATGGTTGTGCAGAGTTGAACTCTGCAACTCTTTTTTTAGCTCTAGAAAAATACTTACGCCCATAACTTGTCAGTTTGTGTGAGGAACCTTAGGTCTTGGGTGATGGCAATGGTCGGCATGCCAGCAGCCATGTAGAGACCAATGCAATGACAGTGGCTGGATGACTGCAGTGCATTCTCTGCGTCCTTTTTACCTGTCCATGAGCCAAGGCAAAACTTCTGGAAGTCCTTAAGAATCTTTTCTGCAGTTAAAGAACAGTATTAGTTGGACAACCTCGAGAAACTAAGGTGAAAGGGGAAAGAATTAGCAAACTGCAAACTGTTATTGTGCCCTCTCTCACCAAAATTGTAACTGGAAAGCAAAGTAAAACGTACCAAATAAAGATTCACCAGTTGTTGCCTTGTTGACATGTTCTCCTTTTGAGCTGATAGTGGTTTTGAGGGTATGATGTTTGGTGTCTGTACTGCCATCAAATAATCCACCGTTTGTTCCAACTGCAGCAACCTGGAAGAGAACAGCTTGCAGTGGTCGCAATTTGACGTTGATTGACCGGCAGCTCAGTGGGAGTGGAGGTGTTGTGGAGCCCAGGGAGAGGCCTGGAAGTAGGTGTGCGATGTCCAGTTTCAAGTCCAAGTAAGGATACTCATCCACTGTAATGAAAACAAACTGATTTAAAATAGAAATTACTAGAAATAGAACAATAGAAAGTTAAAGTTAAATTTGTGTAAAATAAATATCAACAGAACAAAAGTACCATCTTGACAGGTAATTCCCATGTCAAACGCCGACACCATGGGCTTATCAGGCTCGGACCTCCGCACTTCAGCAAGCTCATCTACGATGGCTGATCTCTTGGCCTGCTTCACAACAGGTTCTCGTTCCTATTAAAAAACGAATTATATCATAGCTGCAAGCAGCGTCGGGGTTACTGGCGGACCCTGCTCCTCGCGACCGTGCATTTGCACGACAGTCAGACACTGCAAATTTTCAAGTCAGTAGTTATGGAAGGGGGCGTGGCTTACACATTGGGGGCGGTCCAAAGCATGACCAATGCAGAAGGAACTCCCCGCTGAGTTCAATGATCCCTCATATTAGACTCTACTTTAAACGGTTCAAATAGTATGAAAGGGGCGTGGCTTGTGTGAGTGGGCCTGGTTAAGATATAGGGGCCATCTTATGGCGGTTTTCCACTGCGTGGTATCTACTCGACTCGCCTCGGGTCTACTCGCTTTTTTTGGTTTTCCATTAC
>NC_048410.1:69018-72163 GCF_013103735.1 Etheostoma cragini
AATGGGCCGAGGCGAGCCGAGGCGGGCCGAGGCGAGCCGAGGCAAGCTGTTACCAGCAGTGGAAAAACGCCATTAGTAACACATGTAGACCACACAGTAACAGTTTTATGTAAATCAGATGATGTGTGTCATGTGAGCCTGATTTCCATAAAAAGAAAGAAAAATAAATAATTAAATAATAATACCTTTAGTTTCAAAAGGGCATTTGGCCCTTTTGGCGCTCGGGTCCTAAAAAATTGACAAACTTAAGAGGGGTAAAACATAAGAATTTCTACAGATCTTGCACATGTGCTTTTTAAAAAAAAGGTGTTGCTTCAAGTTGGTGAAGCTGGCATGACACACACCACATACAACGGTGCTATGCAGTTACCACAAACACCAAATTAAGACTCTGCCTCCTCAGCAAACTATAACTAAGTCTACTCACCAGGTGAGATGGGTCTAATCCCATCAATATAAGCACAGGATTTGCAAGCAACCAAATTGGCTTTTGGAGTGGATGAAAAAACACAGGGAGCATGGGAAAAACCCAAGGAACACAATAAATCAAGAACTCCAAGGTGACGAGAGTCAAAACAGGCCCAGGGAAAAAGAAATACAAAAACCAGGAAAAATGCACGGGGAAACACTCACAGGGAATATCTGGCACAAGACAAGACCGTGACAGGACCCGGCTGACCGGACAAATCGAAGGACAAAGGATCTGACGAGGCACCGAGGAAGCTCAGGTGATTAGGTAACGAGGGGCAGGTGGAAGACATCAGGTAATCACAGACACAGGAAGTCAAACTAAGGGCGAGACAAGACAAAAAAAAAAAGACTTCAAAATAAAGCAGGAAGCAGAACCTGCAGACACTCAGGGGGACACAGGACCGACAAGACCAGGGGGGAAACTGGGACACAAACACAAGGAGGGCCAAAAGGGAAAAAATAACCCCAAACAAAACCCCGAACCACAACAATAGCCCATATATTATACATATATTATACATATAGCCCATATGTTATACATATAGCCCATATATTATACATATATTATACATATAACCCATATATTATACATATAGCCCATATGGTGACTGTACATTTGTCTTTTATCTGTTTTAACAACGTGCTTGTTGTGTGTATGTGTAACTCTCAGCAATGTTGCTCAGTGTCCAAAACAAATGTCTCCTCGAGGAGACTAATAAAGACACTCTGACTTGGATATTTCCCATATGCAGATATTAGTCTTCACGCACCAATTCACCAATGGAGAGCTGTGAGTGTGAAACACAGCAGAGCGAGGCAAAGTTTAGTTTAGTTTAGTTTAATAGTTTATTTGAACAAAAAAACAACTTCAAAATAAAAAATGTATTTACATGCATTCCTGCATACATATATATATTAAAATGACAAATAAATAAGGTCATCTACTTCTTAGCACAGTCTTCCAAAATTTTAAGTCATTTCAACAAAACAAAAATGTTCCATGTTCAAAAAGGAGTAGGAAGAGGTTGATAAACAACTTATCAGGTCCGACCCCCTTTCTCTACTTTTATCATTTAGTAAATCTTATGCTTCAGTTATTTACACTTTATTATTTACACATCATAGACACAGATGCATTTTCTTGTCTTCCCTTTCTTATACTTTCTATACCATCTATCTATTTCATATTAAATAATAACACACATACTAGACTTAGTATATACACATGTTAGTATGTAGATATATTAGCATATAGATATACCAGTATTTAGACATATTGGTATATAAATATATTAGTATATCAACATACCAGCATATAAAAACCAAGAAACCATACAGTCTTTCTACAATACTATCACTTTAAGTCCTTTCGTATTCCTTTAATATATTCCTTTTAAATAATCTCTTGAAATTGCTCATTGTTGTAGATGATTTCATCTCTTCACTGCAATTGTTCCATAAAGTAACTCCTTCAGTTGTGATGCAGTGATATTTAGCATTTGTTCTAATAGGTTTCATTTTCTATTGGTACAAATGTTCCTGAGTTAATGTGTTCCTGTTATTAGGAGTTCATCAGTTAAGCAACTGCTTCTATGTGTTAGCGTTATGCACTACTGTGACCAGTAGAGGTCAGTGTGGTTCTATTAAAGAGGAAGGGACGGCAACCCGAGTTTGGGGCCGTGGAGGAAGGGCGCTGCCTTCCGTTGTTGGGGGAATGATTGTTCAGCGTGGCCACGGCCAACAGGGACCGGAGTTAAGCTGTGTTTCCTTAAATAAATGCAGAGAAGTTACAAGCAAGGCAAGGCAGCTTTATTTGTATAGCACATTTCAGCAACAGGGCAATTCAAAGTGCTTTACACAAAATCATTAAAACAGATAAAACACAAGTACAAACAGTTAAAAGTCATAAGCAATAAAAATAGATAAGACACATGAATAGACAGTTGAAAACAAAATAGAAACATTAGGACACATAAAACACAAGAATAAAAGTTACAGTGCAGCATAAGAAAGAAATGAGCATTAGCCAGTTATCATCTCTTTATTCAACGCTGCAACACGGGTGAGCATTACAGTACAATATGGAAAAGAAAAACAGCAACATTAGCCCCTGTTACGGCCTCCATTTAAAGAAACAAACCAAGGTTCAAAGGGATTGGAGGTCTCGTCGGTTCTGTCAGTTAACCTTACTGGTGTAACGTCATGTTAGTCTTTGTACGTTAACTTTAACATTATATGGTTTAACCCTCATGTTGTCCTCGGGTCAAATTTGACCCATTTTCAGTTCTTTCGTCATAAAAATTGGCTCTTTGAAATAAGCTGAGAATATCAACAATAGAAATATCAAATAACTTTGCAAAAAACATTTTTAAAAAAGCACCCACAACATTGAAAAAGTGACAAAGATGTCAGATAAAGTGATAACTTTAGTTTGACCAGAAAATGAAGAATAAATCTTTATTTAAAACCATCACTTATAATAGTGCTATTGTTAAAACTATAACTAGTCAACGTTTATGATGGCAATTGGCAATGTCGACACGACATTGAAGAGCTAGCTAACGTTCCTTTAAGCTAACGTTACTTTAACGTTAGCTAGCTAGCTAGGTGACGGAGCATGAACTTGGCTTGCGCTAATGTTAACGGTAAAGTTAACTTCCAACTCTGAACACGA
>NC_048410.1:72263-73453 GCF_013103735.1 Etheostoma cragini
AGGATGTTTAGTGACTCACCTACAACGTCATCTTTTTCTTGCAAGTGCACGTCCTGTGAAGAAGGACGTAGAAATAGTTAGAGTAGAATCTACATATCACTGTTTTAAGAAATGTCAATGACACAAACTCGAGTTACAAACTGTCTTCAGATTAAATAAAATACCATGACTCAGTAGACTAAATACGGGACCATGACTCAGCAGACTAAATACAGGACCATGACTCAGCGGACTAAATACAGGACCATGACTCAGCGGACTAAATACGGGACCATGACTCAGCAGAGTGATTTGAAAGTTACCTTTTGATGACGATGGACGTTACTATGACGAAGAGAACAGTTTGCAGAGTGAAGATAAGCAGACGGACAGCCAGGTGCATGTTGAAGGCTTTTGTTTCTGTGACACACACACACACACACACACACACACAGAGCAGAATCTAAGCTCTACTGTAGACTAGTAATGCACCAAATGTTCATCAACTGAACGTTTTGCCAGAATAGCAACAAAACAACTCTTTAGGTCCTATTTTAACAATCTGAGCACCTGGTGCAGGTGTGTTCAGGGCGTGTATAAATCTACTTTTGCTAGTTTAACGGTGGTACAAAGGGCGGTCTGGTAGGACCGGGCTAATGGACCAGAGTTGTGTAGGACCAGAGTCTGGTAAGACCAGGTTAATGGACCAGAGTCTGGTAGGACCAGAGTCTGGTGGGACCAGGTTATCAAGGACACGGTTAATCATTGATATCCTCAGTAATAGATTTCTCCTTCTTCACAAACCTTCTTCTTCTGCTCCCACGTGCAGGCTGTACGGCGCGGAGAGGGTGCCGTTGTTCCTCTTTAAACCACAGGTGTAGTTCCCAGAATCCTTTGCAGTTAGATTACCCAGATAGAGGGCGGGGCCTGACTCGGGGAGGGCGGAGCCATCTCTGAACCAGGTGACCTCCAGTTGGTGGATAGTGCAGACTACAGCAGAACAGTTCAGTGTGACTGCTTCTCCTCTTTCAAACTCTCCGTCATCTCTGGAGCTCCTTATCTCCAACCGAGCACCATCTAAAGTCAATATGAAAAATAATAGAAATGTGCATAATAAACGTACTTTATTACATTCAGTGCATTGATTTGATCAAAACTGTTTTACTATTTACAATAATTCTTACTCAATATAATCTTAAAAAATGTAATTT
>NC_048410.1:73553-78265 GCF_013103735.1 Etheostoma cragini
TATGTTAAAGTTCTCTTTAAAGGTGCAGTAGGTAGGATTGTGAAGATCCAGGACTTAGCCCAACAACAATCCCTCCTCCCCTTTTTTAATAATAGAAAGTTCTTACGTACTGAACCTTTAATGTGAAGCTCTTTGAATGGCGTTGTTCTGGAACGGTCTGGAGAAGTAAAGCTGCTTCCTTCCAACCTTTCTGTGTCTTAGCTCTGCTTCGGTTTCAGCCTCCAGACGTCGTGGCGGAGCCGAGACGTCCGGACGAACGAGGCTCGATATCGTCATCATCATATATCATGTATCTGCTCTAATATTCATCTCTAATATCATCATCTGGAACATATCTGCTCTAACAGTCATCATCTGTAACATATCTGCTCTAATATTCATCTCTAATATCATCATCTGTAACATATCTGCTCTAATATTCATCTCTAATATCATCATCTGGAACATATCTGTTCTAATATTCATCATCTGGAACATATCTGCTCTAATATTCATCATCTGGAACATATCTGCTCTAATAATCATCATCTGGAACATATCTGCTCTAATATTCATCTCTAATATCATCATCTGGAACATATCTGCTCTAATATTCATCATCTGGAACATATCTGCTCTAATATTCAAACATAAATTGCGTCTGTATCTACGTGCTTGGTTTTGTTTCAATTCTTTAAGAAGTTAAAATATTTCTATCTAATGAAATGATGAAGACATCAATATTTTTTAAGAAGCTTTACAGATTTATCATTTAACGTGCACATCTTTTTATGCCTTTGTGTGACATTTTATGACTTATTTTATTCTACAATGTCATGAATATAAAATAAAAACAGTCCCTTTCTAATCTAATAAAATACTTTTATTTCAGGAGTTAATTGCTTCTTTCAGTTGATTACTGCTAACAAGACGGTGAAAAAACTCTTGTTATACAAAGTATAAAGAAAGCTTTTGTACTAATATCTGGCAGTTTGGATAATTACACACTGAAGATGGACTGAGGGGTCCTTCGATGGTACTTTCTTCTTCTTCTTCTTCAAGGTTTTACAGCAGTTTGTCTCCAACCCGTTCCTACTCCTACTGATTATTACTCGTTATTTAGTCTTGTTGTTTCACTATATTATAATCTTCTAAGTAGACCAGAGCCCCAAAAAATCATTTATAATGACAAGTAAATGATTCTGATGAATGAATATTTTAAAAATACAATAAAAAAGTCTGGATTATTTTAAAAATATACGTATATTGGATTATTAAGAACCAAATATTTGTATCGGTATCGGCCGGGCTCTAATTTCCTCCCAGTTCTGGAAACCCCTTCAAGTAGATACCATGCAGTGGAAAAACACCAATAAAGCCTCTTTTATGCAATATACTTATAATATGTATACTGCACATATAAATAACAATATATATACTTACATTATGTCAATATTCACATAGCAAGTTTTTTTCATTGATAATTTGTCGGGGTTTGGGTTTGCGGTATGGGAACCCTTCTGATATTGGAGAATATGTTAGAATCTGCCGGTTCAGTGTTCTTCGGTCTGTACGGCAGCCGCCCCTTATGGATCTGGAGAGACATGACAGCACACGCGTTACTTCCTCTATCACGTCTCTCTTCAGTTCCATAAACACAGTCAATGGTGGAAACATCAGCCGTGTCCGTACCTTACAGAAGAAGTAAAGGCCAGCGGTCGCCAGCAGCAGAAAAGACTCGAAAAGGCCTCGGATCTGATCCAACACAAAGTCCTCACATCAACATGGTGAGTCCCAAAGATCTCACTGAAGGGTATATGTGGAGTTCATCTTTATCAGAATTGATGCTCTGAGGACAGAGTTCCCTTTGTTGTACAGATTATAAACTCCTCTGAGAACAACTTGTAGAAATAAGACTAAGCTGACGCTAGGATATTTGCCATTTTGATAAAACTCAAAATAATTATTCAGCCCAAATATCTACATGTCTTGACATTGTCCTTAAGTTTTACATTATCCAACAAGATGAGCCTGTGGATTCTACCTGACACATGTGAAATAAAGTTGTTTTTCAGTGTGCCGATGTGCTGCAGTAGCAGCAATCGGCGTAATGACTATTGTTTCTCATACTTATTATTATTCCACCTGTTTTTTGTCCTGCTACTAGTCCCGGAGCGTTGCCAACACGCACACACAAGATACATTGAAACATGTGTATTGATAGGGAATGGTGGGCTATGACTTTTCTAAGAAATGTGCCGCGCGGTTTTCTCAAAATTGCCAAAAAAATGTGAAAATATGTTGGCTCCATACACGCTAAAAGTACTGTTTTTATAAATGGAGTCTGGTTGGTCCAGCGCTAGCTACGTCGTAGTGGTTTCTGGGAGACAGAAAGGTCTGAAATAGTTTTTAAAAAGTTCTATCTCTGAAGGTTTAAGACACGTAACACTTTTATTATTTTTAGATTATTATTATTTTTATTATTATTTTTATTATTATAAGAATGTCGTTGAGACCAATAATCACAGTCAGCTTACCTATTAAAGTGAGAGAAAGCAGACGGCTCTCAGAGGAGAAGTTATGAGAGAAAACAAACAGGTGATAAACACAGCTGTAGTTTCCTTGGTGGGCGGGCTCTGCAGCAGGAAACAGGAAGTGGGCAGAGTGATTGACAGCTGTCTGGGTGGAGTTGTGTGCTGAGTCGGAGGAGGTGAAGCTGAGCTGGAAGGAGCCTCCTGGGTACTGTGGCTGGACGGAGCAGCTGATGTTAAAGTTGGAGCCCCAGAACACCTTAAACTCCTGCTCCTGGGCCTCGGAGACCGAGTCCATGGAGGAGGACACAGAGATGGTGGGCTGCAGCAGGAGGTCTGGAGAGAGAGAGAGATACTTTATTCATCCCGAAGGAAATTTCAGGCATCCAGTAGCAAGACAACCATAACACAACAAACACATATACACACATATATCACACATACATAGGAATAAACCAGACCAGACGTCCCCTGTATCTGGGGACAGTACCCGATTTTGGTGACCTGTCCCCGGAAATGTCCCAGGTTTTCACTCTGACTGAAACCCAAAATTGCAATTAAAGAAAGAAAACTCCGACCAAACGGAGCCGATCGAGAAGCGCTGCTCAGAGTCAGAGATCTTTTAGACAGCCGGGTTTTACGATGCTAAAATCACGGATTATTTACATGGAGTCTGGTGGGTTTAGCCAACGCAATTTCGCGGACTTTTATGTTTTAAAAAGAATCCTAATCTTTAACAGAAAGGTTGACCTTAGAAATCCTTTCCATAATGTTGTCAGACACTTAGAATATTAATCTGAGTCTGTCAGCAAAACGAGAACTTTTATGAAAACAAAGACAAGCTGGACAATTATCCCCTTAACTTCCGTTGTAGCTTATTTCTGCCGACTGCAGAGATCTCGTTTCATACTGCATCAGTGTTAAAGGAAAATATGTCCTCAATAGTTTATATGGTATCCGATATTCGGCTCTAGGTCTAGTGTCTCCGTTTTAAGTTTTACATTAAAAACCTGACGTGTTTTGGAGGTATAAACGCTTCTGAGCTGAAGATGTCCCCGGATTTTGTTTGAGAAATCTGGTCACCTTACCTTAAACCCCTGCTCCTGGGCCTCGGAGACCCCGTCCATGGAGGAGGACAGAGACGGTGGGCTGAAGCAGGAGGTGTGGAAACACAGAGAGATGATTGGCTGAAGCACAGAGAGAGAGAGAGAGAGAGAGAGAGAGACAGAGAGATTCAGATAGATAGAGAGATAGAGAGATAGATAGGAAATTTTAGGCATCCAGTAGCAAGAAAACCATAACACAACAAACACATATACACAGGATACAAAGACAGGATTTTTTTTGGGGGTGTGTCACACGATTGGTACATGCCGGGAGTATTTTTGCGGGTTTGGGATGGGAGTGACATGGGAGTGACATCTGATGCCCGTGTCACGCTCTACTGTAAACACAGAGAAATGATTGCCAGATTGGGCACCTTCAATCTGAAACTGTTCTTCTACAGTTCACCTCCAATAAGTACTTAATGACACCGTTTGAATGTGTATACAGTATAGGAAAGATCAACAAGCCACAACCAGACATGTTCAAATTTGATTGATTCAATAAATTATTATCCTTGGAAGAGACGTGGACATGGGGAAGGAGTACAGATACCGGTTGAAGCAGTGAAAATACTCTAAATATAGCATCTACTTTAAAGTGCTCATATTATGCTTTTTGTTGTTTTCCTTTTCCTTTATTGCAAGTGTGTCTTTTTTGGGGCATGGTATAAGTTTAAAAGGGAAAAAGTGTGTGCGTGGGTATCTGTGTTTCGGTTTATGTGTGTGTCTGAGAATGTGTGTGTCTGAGAATGTGTGTTACTGTGTGTGTGCGTATGAAAAAAAGAACAGTGAGCCGAGCCCAGCTGGTACGAGCAGAGGGTAAAGACCATTAGATTACTTACAATAACTTTGTGTATTAGAAGTTTCCTGAAAGTATTCGATGTGCAGATGAAGCATTATCTCAGGCTGGTAAATGTGTGATATTTAGCAGAACTTTCCAAACATTTGACAGGTTACAAATTCTTTTTTAGTTTGTTAACAGCTTCAAAATAAATGCATTTTCTCCATGTTTTCAGCAATGAAATGATCAATATATCAGGCACTGAATAATATATGATGAAAGCCCTGTGTGATGGCTATACTGTAATATATATGT
>NC_048410.1:78365-80340 GCF_013103735.1 Etheostoma cragini
TCCTCGTCTCACACTGGTCAGGTCTTCAGACAGGATGAGGGTTGGACCAGCAGTGTTTGGGTCCAGAATCACAGGAGTGTAGGAGACCATGTCCTTCATCTTGGTCCAGATGTTGAAGCCCAGGTGTTGGGCCTCGTCTATCAGAGCTCCTGAGAGCAGCTGTGGATCCTCCAGCAGGGGGCGCTGCTGGACTCTTCCCACTGCAGCCTTGTAGTTGATCAGCGATTTTAAACATTTTGCATTACCGGCGATATATTGCAATTTATTACCCTTTTTTCCAACTTCAAATTTTTCCCAACTTCAAATGACGTCCCCAAAAGGAAACTTTGTCAACATCTGTTTTATCTAAAAAGAAACATTTTTCTGTTTGTTCATCTCACTTTAATGTTATTGCTGCAAAATGGGACAAACTGACCAACACATATATGATATATAATATATAATGAAAGCTAAATACTTGGCGTCTGTGTATCGATGCAGTATTGCCATTGAAAATATTGCGATACTATGCTGTATCAATTTCCCTACCCCCCGTAACCCTAACCTTAACCCACTCCTAGTTTCTACATCAGAATCAGCTTTATTCGCCAGGTATGAGGACACATACGAGGAATTTTACTTTGGAATCTCGTTGCTCCCAATGTGATTACACATACTCATTACTAAGGACATAACAACAGCAAATCGTTTTTTGTGAAAAAAAAAAGAAGACATTTTGGACTATTTGATTGTTTGAGATTGACAATCAAGTAGTGTGGACTTCACCGGAAAATAAGAAAATTAACAGAGGTATGGATTAACAACATTTATGCATTTCTTTCACATCAGTCAGATTCATTGTGTTCCCTCAGAAGGAATCACTGCACATGGGGGGGGGGGGGGGGGGGGGGGGGGCACTGGTAATGACATTTTGAACATGTTAAGAACCTAAAAACACGTTAAAAACTTGCCCTGTTGAAGCCTGTTGGGTGCTAACTGTAGCAGGAGGCTAACTCGGTGTAGGCAGCACTGATTGGTTAGTTTTTCTCTCTACTGACGGACCTCCACATGTACAAACAACAGAGCTACGTGTTGAAATCGAACAGAACACTCCTTTAAAGTAAGACGTGGAAATGGCCAAAATCACACTATTTTCAATCTTTCAATTCAAAATGGCGAACTTATTGTTGGGTTTAGGGTGTGGCTCTAATGAGCTTTTTTGTACGCCTTGTCTACCAAGTTTTGTTGGTCTACGTTAAACGAAACCCAGGGCTGCCTTTGTTTTATTTGGTAGGAGACGCTAGCGAGCCATTTTTGTGCGTTTATTCCCGAACCCCCTAAAATACGTACGTTTTCACCAGACTTGCTGTGACCGCCAATTACGGTGAGTGTTTGAATATGTTAAGCCCCTCAAAAAGGAAATTCATGTGCAGGATAAAGAATAATAATTCCTTCAGTTTCAATAGAGCGTTCACCGCTAAATATAATCATCCTCTTTATCTCTTACTGTTCTGTTTCACTGTCACACACACCTTCACTGGTGATATTTTCAGTGGGACTTCAACCCCAGTGAAAATGAATGGAAACATCTTCTCAGTGAAAGTGTGTGTGAAGGTGTGTATGTGTGTGTTAGTATCAGCATCAGAGAACGACAGCTCTCCTCTGTTCCAGACCAGAGTCACTCTGATCCTCTGGACCTTCTTCTGCAATATGAGATCAGTGGGTGGAGCTGGTGGTGACCGTGCTGAGTAGTTACCTTTATGGAACATTATTACCCATAATCCAGACAGTATGACTCCCTTCCTCTGGACAGACTCTGCTAACACACCCAGTAACCAGACTGTACAGTCTCCAACCTCAACATCCCAGCTGTGAGACCCTGAGTTAAAGCCCTCAGAACCCAGGACAATGCGGAATCTATCAAACCTCTCTGGGTTATCAGGAAGATGTGGTCTCTCTCCTCGTCTCACACTGGTCAGGTCTTCAGACAGGATGA
>NC_048410.1:80440-86950 GCF_013103735.1 Etheostoma cragini
ATATATTCTTAGAATAACAACTAAAGAATGGCATAAAATGCAACTGAACTTTAATGAGACCATCTTAAAAGCCAGTAGATGGACCTGCCTAGTCCCCATTAACCAAAAAATAAAATAAATAAAGGACAAAAACCGAAACGTTGCACCATGACTGACTGTTCTTTCTGTCTGCTGTGTCTTCAGCTTCACTCTGAGACCAAATGGCTTCCAGATCAGAGGAGGAGCTCTGCTGTCCGGTCTGTCACGATGTCTTTAGGGATCCTGTTGTTCTGTCATGTAGCCACAGCTTCTGTAAAGTCTGTCTGAAGAGCTGGTGGAGACAGAAACAAGCTCAAGAGTGTCCAGTCTGTAAGGCAACATCTTCAAGGTCCAAACCACCTCGTAACCTGGTGTTGAAGAACCTGTGTGAGGCCTTCTTACTGGAGAGAGATCAGAGAGCTTCAGAGGCTCTCTGCAGTCTGCACTCTGAGAAACTCAAACTCTTCTGTCTGGACCATCAGCAGCCGGTGTGTCTCGTCTGTCTGCATTCAGAAACACACTCCAACCACAGAATCAGACCCGTCGATGAAGTTGCACGACAACACAGGAAGGAGCTTCAGGAAACTCTGGAGCCCTTAAAGGAGAAGTTAAAGGGTTTTGAACAAGTCAAAGTGAAGTGTGATCAGACAGCAGGACACATAAAGGTCCAGGCCCGACGCACAGAGACGCAGATTAAGGATCAGTTTAAGAAGCTTCATAAGTTTCTGGAAGAGGAAGAGGAGGCCCGGTTGGCTGCACTGAGGGAGGAAGAGGAGCAGAAGAGTCAGAGGATGAAGGAGAAGATGGAGGCTCTGAGCAGAGAGATAGCAGCTCTTTCAGACTCAGTCAGAGCCACAGAGGAGCAGCTGAGAGCTGAAGACGTCTCATTCCTGATCAACTACAAGGCTGCAGTGGGAAGAGTCCAGCAGCGCCCCCTGCTGGAGGATCCACAGCTGCTCTCAGGAGCTCTGATAGACGAGGCCCAACACCTGGGCAACCTGGGCTTCAACATCTGGACCAAGATGAAGGACATGGTCTCCTACACTCCTGTGATTCTGGACCCAAACACTGCTCATCCAACCCTCATCCTGTCTGGAGATCTGACCAGTGTGAGAGGAGGAGAGAGACAGCAGCTTCCTGATAACCCAGAGAGGTTTGATGAATACCCCTCTGTCCTGGGCTCTGAGGGCTTTAACTCAGGGACTCACAGCTGGGATGTCGAGGTTGGAGACAGTACACTCTGGGGACTGGGTGTGTTAGCAGAGTCTGACCAGAGGAAGGGAGACGAACTGTCTGGGTTATGGGTAATAATTGTCTATCAAGGTGACTACTCAGTAGGGTCACCAACAGATCCACCCACTGATCTCATATTGCAGAAGAAGTTCCAGAGGATCAGAGTGACTCTGGACTGGAACAGAGGAGAGCTGTCATTCTCTGATGCTGATACTAATACACACATACACACCTTTACACACACTTTCTCTGAGAAGATGTTTCCATTCATTGTCACTGGGGATGAAGTCCCACTGAAGATATCACCAGTGAAGGTGTGTGTGACAGTCAAACTGAACAGTAAGAGATAAAGAGGGTGATTATATTTAGCGGTGAAGGCTCTATTGAAACTGAAGGAATTATTATTCTTTATCCTGCACATGAATTTCCTTTTTGAGGGGCTTAACGTATTTAAACACTCACAGTAATTGGCGGTCACAGCAAGTCTGGTGAAAACGTACGTATTTTAGGGGGTTTGGGAATAAACGCACAAAATCGGCTCGCTAGCGCCCCCTACCAAATAAAACAAATGGAGCCCCTGTGGTTTGTTTAGTGTAGACCAACAAAACTTGGTACACAAGACGTACAAAAGCTCATCAATCAATCAGTACAGCATAGTATCGCGGTATTTTCAGTGGCAATACTGCATCGATATACAGACGCCAAGTATTGATCTTTCATTATATATTATATATGTGTTGTTCAGTTTGTCCCATTTTTCAGCTATGAAATTGAAAGTGAGATGAACAAACAGAGAAATGATTTTTAGATAAAACAGATGTTGATAAGTTTCCTTCTGTGGACGTCATTTGAAGTTGGGAAAAATAAGAAGTTGGAAAAAAGGTTATAAATGTAATATATCGCTGATAATGCAATATCTTTAAAATCGCTGATCAACTACAAGGCTGCAGTGGGAAGAGTCCAGCAGCGCCCCCTGCTGGAGGAAGGCCTTTGTGAACGTATTGATATAAAGTTTATGTGGATAAACTTAAAAATGTTGGCGTATCAGCGATGTAAAAAAGGGCTTAGCTCTGCGTTTTGCTCAGAAATGTGGACGATGTTTAACATGGCCGTGAATGGAGGAATATTGGGAACTCTTTTCATTTGAAAGGTTGTTGAGTGAAAAGTATAATTCATATCGCATAAGTGAGAACATTGGCTGAAACTGTCGGTCTGAAAACGGGACGATACGTAAACTGGGATTTGAGAGAAACCGTGCTTGATATCTGAACGCCCATTCAGCCCAACAAATGTCAAAGTCTTGTCTTTGGTTTAAACGTTTAATCATGTTTCTACGTTAGAGTATGGTGATACAGCACGGTCCCAAAGAGGGGGGGTTTGGAGCGATGTTGAGTTATTTCTCGAACATTTCCCATTCAAATCTATGAGAAATCTTTTGCAGTTTTTTGCAGATTTCGTGAAAACTGCGCGGCAAATCTCTTGGACAAGTCATAGCCCACCATTCCCGTTCATTACACACGTTTCGATGTATTGTGTGTGCGCGGGTTGGCAACGCTCCGGGACTAGTAGCGGGACAAAAACCTGGCGGAATAATAATAATATGTATGGGCAACAATAGTCATTGCACTGATTGCTGCTATTGCAGCACATCGGCACACTAAAATATATATACATACAGATACATGTATGCATTCATACAGAATGTATAATTAAAATAAGGTCATGTACTTCTCAGCACAATCTTCCAAAATGATTTAAAGTCATTTTAACAAAAAAATTCCCAAAAAGGAGAAGGAAGAAATTCATAAACAACTTCTCAGGTCCGACCCCCTTTCTCTACTTTTATCCTTTAGTAAATACAAAATCTTCACTTATTACACATCATAGACACAGATGCACAAACACACACACACACACATATATGTAGATGTATTGGCATATAGATATATTAATATATAGATATATTAGTATATCGATATATTAATATATAGATATATTAGTATATAGATGTATTAGTATATAGATATATTAAGATATAGATATATTAAGATATAGATAATTTAGTATATAGCTATATTCATATATAGATATATTAATATATAGATATATGAGTATATAGATATATTAGTAAATAGGTATATTAATATATAGATATATGAGTATATAGATATATTAGTAAATAGGTATATTAATATATAGATATATGAGTATATAGATATATTAGTATATAGATACCAGTCATTATATAAAACTATCACTTTAAATCATTTTGGTATTCCTTTAATATATTCATTTTAAATAATCTCTTGAAATTGCTCATTGTTGTATGATCTAATGATATAAATGCTGAAGTAGGTTAGGCAACATCGTGTGTATGTTTTCTGTCTTTGTCCCCTTTCTGAGGTGCATTCTGGGAAGGTTTTCTTCCAATTATGTAGCTTATAAAACACTTATAATGCACATGAAGGAACAATCTAGAATCATTGCATGTGGGTTGTATTTGAACAGCAAACTATAAATGCAGAGTCATGCAGCACCATTTGTTTTTTTGGACCTTGGACACATTGGACTTTAGAGACAAGTCAACACATACGCCTAACTTTTCCAGAGTTCTGATTGGCTGCTGGAGTTGTCGTCCTGGTTACATGTGAGGGAGCGGCTGGATTTCATCTCAATGCATTCTGATTCTAGTGTTCAGTCTGAACTTTGTGTAAGTGATCCCAGATCGAGAGGAATAATCATGGGCTCTGGACCCTCACAAGAGGACTACGATAGGGCTGCTCTTTTGATTTATGAAGACGCTTTGCATCAACCATGCCTCCTGCCAGATCTCGGCATAGATGAGTCTCTGCTGAGATATTCTGGTACCGACTCCAACGCGATGCTGTTGGCGTTCTCTAATGACATGCTGTTAAACAAAGGGCCAGAATACATCCAGAAACTGGGATCTGCTATTGGTGCCCTGAAAACAGTCCCAAATGCTGTTGGACTTGGAGCTTTGGTGATTTCCATGATCATAGAGATCGCCATCAAGAGCGTCTCTCAGCCACAGGATCATACATACAGCATGTTACGCCGTGTGTTTGGGGAAGAGAAAGCTTCGAGTGTCCGGGACACAATGTCCGAGTATCTGAAACGCCAAGTGTTCATGAACAATAACCAACAATTACAGGAGGACGTAAGGAGACTGGAACAGCAGCTGAGCTACCACCTCACCATCCTCAGAAACTCCCTGCTGCATGACGGACAGATGAGCAGCCGGGGGTTCAAGATCTGGGTCAACGGAGCCGCCTTCCACGTCCAGATGTTGATCCACGAGGCTCGGCTGAATATTCAGACCGGCAGACCTGCATCAGGCTATGTTAACACTATCAAAGCTGCCATCGATTTGTACTTGCAGTACCTGGAGAACTTGCTGGAGAAATACAAGACCGACAAGATCAGAGAAGATTCAGATGAGCTATTTAAATATTATGCAGCTTTCTTCTTTAATCAAGGCAGTTTAATATGTTATATGGAAAATAAGAAAATTGAAAACTGTTATAGGCATTTTCATTATTATCATTATTTTAACCCGTGTAATGATGCAAAAGCTCGGACGACTATTATGAACCTCGTCTACTCACATTACAAACCAATCGTAGGTTTAAAGAGTTATTTTTTAAATACCAAGAACAACCTCCCCTCTCTGATCCTCCAACGTGGATCCTTCACTCTGCCGTCAGCTGCAGGTTAGCTCACATATTTGGGTAAAAACCCTTGTGTTGTCCTCCGGGGTCTGAAACCTCTCTCCACACATGACATATCCTTTAGTTTTCACTAACACCAACTTACTAGTTTTACTACTTTTTAGAATTCATGGTCAATAACCCTCATTTATATAGAATTATACCTAATATTTGAGTTAAAAATAAACAGAAATTATTAATTATTTTGACTAATAGTGTGAGTGTACACTCCCACTCTGAATATGTAATATAATATATGTATGTAATATATGTAATATAATATAATAACATAATATAATAACTCTGTGTATGTAATCTCATACACACTGAATATGTAAATCAGTCCCTTCAAAAAAAGGCAATTATGCGATCGCATGATTCAATAGAAAATCAGCCAAAGTCTGCATATTAATGCGTGGTGTGGGGGGGGGGGGGTATTTTTACATATACGCCGCATAAATTGCTGATTTCGGCGCAAAATAACGCAGGGCTTGCATATTCCATCACATTCTTTTAGGAAATCGTGCCACATAATCAAGGATTTTTGTAAAAATATCAAAAAACTCTTTTCTGGAAGAAGTCTGAATCTCTGAATATGGAAATGTTCCCGAGAAGTCTCCTACTTCACTGTAAAGTCGGTTCTTCATGTCCTCCTGTTGTCCTTTTGTCCTCGGGTCAAAGTTGACCCATTTATACATTTATATGTCAGAAATTTGGGTTTTCTGTCAACCAAATTGTCAAAAAACATAAATGGATGGTTCCAATTCAACACTCTTTAAAAGTAAATTAAGTCATCAGTTCCCTACTTTCATTGAATTTTGGTGTTTATATTCAATTTCATAGCAGTTGAAAAACAAAGAATGTCGAAAAAAACAAAATAAAATTGACAAAAAACATCATAAAATGTGACAAAAAAACAAAAAAACTTGAAAAAGGTAACCAGAACATAGATTTTTTTTTAACCCTTGTATTTTCCTCATGTTGTCTTTTGACGGGAAGATAACACGAGGGTTAGAAGATTTTGACCCAGAAAAAACAAAAGTTGCATGGAATAACAATAAAGGATCATGTATCGTGTCTGTGTATTTTACTCCTTGTCTGCTGGGAGATTGGGAGAAGAAGTTAAATAATAATTAACAGATTATGTTAATAAAACACGAGACCTTTCACACAATATGATATTTCCCCGGGGGAATCTAATCAGGAAATGAGTGTTTCTTGCTCTGTATTTTCATCCAAACAGATCTACTCACTACAAATCCTTCTATGGCCAAGACCCGCCCTCCAATAGCATTCACACACTCCTATTGGCCAGGCGTCATGTCGGGTCCTAACCCCAACCAATCGGCTTAGTCGATTTCTCACTGAATTTCCATCTGATTTTGAAGTATTTCTGATACTGCAAATTCAAAATATAGATAGATAGATGTTTATTGATCCCAAGAAAAATGGGAAATTCCTGTGTTACAGCAGCAAAATCAGTCACAAAACACAAAGTATAAATATAAATAAAATACTAGGAAAAAATATT
>NC_048410.1:87050-88241 GCF_013103735.1 Etheostoma cragini
GGAAAGGAAGACCAAGAGTCACCTCTGCTGCTGAGAATAAGTTCATCTGAGTCATGTTGGAGCTAAATCCTGCTCCATTCTCAGGGTTCATTCAATTAGTATCAAAATCTCAGATGTTGAAATGTGAATCCATTCATTACATAGGATATCCTGAGACAGAGTTACATGGATCAAGCTGTCGCAGCTCTCCCCTTCGTTTGTCTGACTCTTTGGCTCTTGGACCCCCAGAATTATCTCACAAAGGGTGGGGTCTTTAGACCACAGTGATGTGTGTGTGTGTGCCTATTCATTATCTTTCAATTGGAATGTGACTTAAGGTTTATGACTCTCAGTTCAGGAAAAGATCAGTGGGGGTAAAGAGGGACTGAAACCAGATTCAGGGAGCATCCCTAACAATCAATTCTGCTTCTAACAAATTTAGGAGAGCTGGATTATAACAAAATATACCAGAACATCTTATATTATAAAACAGAAGTATTGCTAAACAACTCAATGTAACATATAAAAAACAATGAACCATATACTTATAACAACAAACTTAATGCATGACCAACACGTCTTCATTTATGCTGGAATAATGCTTTTACCTTTTAGCTTGAATGTATAATGCAAATCACACACAATGTTTAAGCACATCATTTTAAATCCCAACAGTCACCCGCCTCAGAAATTACAAGTTAACAGCAGGTAAGATGATACCACAAAGAGTTCTAGCAGCAGACACATCTCTAGAACAACTGGTAAGAGGAGACTGGATCAGGCCTTTATGGTCCAATAGAAGCTAGGAAACCACGGCTAAGGAGAGGAAACAAGGAGAAGAGATTTGTTTGGGCAAAGAAACACAAGGAATGGACATTAGAACAGAAATCTGGGCTCTGGTCTGATGAGTCCAAGTTTGAGATCTTTGGTTCCAACCCCCTGTCGTTGTGCGACGGATAAAAGGTGACTGATGGATTCTACATCCTGGTTCCCACCGTGAAGCATGGAGGAGGAGGCGTGATGTGATGGTGTGGGGGGGCTTTTTTGGTGACAATGTTGGGGATTTATTCCAAATTGAAGGCCTACTGAACCAGCATGGCTACCACGGCAACCTGAACCAGCATGGCTACCACGGCATCCTGAACCAGCATGGCTACCACAGCATCCTGAACCAGCACGGCTACCACAGCATCCTGAACCAGCATGGCTACC
>NC_048410.1:88341-95988 GCF_013103735.1 Etheostoma cragini
AGTCCGGGACCTGGGTCAGCAGGTCTCACTGGTCGGATGGAGACCCACTTTTAAATGGAGGACACGTTTTCTACCGCGCTACGGACCGGGGAGTTCCTCTCGGTCCTCTACTCCTTCCTTCCTTCCTTTCTCTACTCCTTCCTTCCTTCCTTCCTTCCTTCCTTCACTTCTTTCTTCTTTGAGGCTGATTGTCGGTTGGCACACAACGATTCGGTTCTTTACCGCCACCTGCTGGTATGGAGGATAGATAGATAGATAGATAGATAGATAGATAGATAGATAGAGAGATAGAGAGATAGATAGAGTACATACAATATATTCCAATAAAGTCCATAGAGCAGCTTATAACCCACCCATTTATTTATATTAAAGCTTAAAGTTATGAACTGTAGACCCCTCAAGATATGATCTGTTGGTATGAAACCTGCATTTTAATTTAAATAATCTACACTGGTAGACTTTACTGTAATTTTTACCACAAAATGCCGATCAAAATACTATAATGTTCTTTTCTGGTTCATTACTGTAATAAACATTGCATTATGGGTATTAATATTTAATTTACAGTGATTTACTGTATATACTATACTACTACTGCACTAAGTGCAACCTGCACAACTGGTTTATTTACATTTGAGCATATTATTTAAGCAGTTGCACATTTTTTTGTTTTCCCATCCTGTACATATTCAAATATTTGTTCTTTTATTTTATTCATATTATTATTTCATGTATATTGTATGAATATTTTTTCCTAGTATTTTATTTATATTTATACTTTGTGTTTTGTGACTGATTTTGCTGCTGTAACACAGGAATTTTCCATTTTTCTTGGGATCAATAAACATCTATCTATCTATATTTTAAATTTGCAGTATCAGAAATACTTCAAAATCAGATGGAAATTCAGTGAGAAATCGACTAAGCCGATTGGTTGGGGTTAGGACCCGGACACGAGGCCTGGCCAATAGGAGTGTGTGAATGCTATTGGAGGGCGGGTCTTGGCCATAGAAGGATTTGTAGTGAGTAGATCTGTTTGGATGAAAATACAGAGCAAGAAACACTCATTTCCTGATTAGATTCCCCCGGGGAAATATCATATTGTGTGAAAGGTCTCGTGTTTTATTAGCATAATCTGTTAATTATTATTTAACTTCTTCTCCCAATCTCCCAGCAGACAAGGAGTAAAATACACAGACACGCTACATGATCCTTTATTGTTATTCCTCGTGTTGTTTTCCCGTCAAAATTAAAAATCAACGCTTTTAATCAGTGTTTTTAACTTTTTCTCAAGTTTTTGTCCATGCGAGATATTTATGGAATTTAATGTGATGAAACTTGCAAAAGCTGCTGTTTGATGCAGAAGAGACTGTTTGTCTCGTTGCGTAATTACGTCACTTCATACCGTTCCCATGGCAACGGGGGAAAATGGCTGCTCTCGTGTGAAGTACGCTCAACTTTTTTCAACTTCCTGCTCAGATACTTTTTTTTGAAAATTCAGTGATTATGACATCATGCAAGCCCTGCGTTATTTTGCGCAGAAACCAGCTATTTATGCGTCGACAGTGCGGCGTATATGTGTAAAAATAACCCCCCCCCCCCATGCAGACTTTGGCTGATTTTGCATTGAATCATGCGATCGCATCATTGCCTTTTTCTGAAGAGACTGATTTACATATTCAGAGATTCAGATTTCTTTGACGAGGAAGAAGGAGCAGATTTAATTTAAAGAACTTGGCTTTGTTTCTGAAAAATGAAACATTTCTTATCAGCAGAGTATTTTAAGTCTTACATGTGACATGGAACAGAGAGCCGTGTGTCTGCGTCGCTGTGGCAACACACGAGGTGAGGCCGGCTGCACTCGGCTGGCGTGGCGTGTTTGTTTTTATTTCGTCTCCCATGGTAACAGGTTATAACGTGCACACTGTGACACGCACGTCTCAGGGCAAACACACACGCATGCTAGAAATAGAATCAACTTCTATTATTCATGCAACACGCTTTATTTCACAGTAACACTACTGGAGATGATTTTACAGTAGAATGCTGTAAAGTTACATCACAACCTTGTCACCATGACAACATCACCATAGTCTAAGTATTACAGTAGAAATCACAGTAGTCTAAGTATTACAGTAGAAATCACAGTAGTCTGAGTTTTACAGTAGAAATCACAATAGTCTAAGTATTACAGTAGAAATCACAGTAGTCTGAGTATTACTGTAGAAATCACAGTAGTCTAAGTATTACAGTAGAAATCACAGTAGTCTGAGTATTACTGTAGAAATCACAGTAGTCTAAGTATTACAGTAGAAATCACAGTAGTCTGAGTATTACAGTAGAAATCACAGTAGTCTGAGTATTACAGTAGAAATCACAGTGACCTAAATATTACAGTAAAAAATCACAATATATCCACTATAGTACAGTAAATAGTACAGTAAACTACTGTATTTGTACGTATTTATTTGATGTGTTTAATTGTTTTGTATTTTACATGAATACATAAAATACTGTAAATGGAAGTACAGTACCTTTACTGTACAGGAACTTGCTGGACAATTATAACAGTAACTAACTGTACATTTTACTTTAAATGTGTTACAGTGAATATTAATAAATTACATGTTGATGTTAGGAAGTCTTTAGGTTTTGACAAAAGTGCAAATATAAATGTAAGTTAAAAATAATAATGATCAATTTTCGAATATTGCACCAGTCATAACAGAAGGAAGTATTCTGTCAGTATATATTTATGTTAACTCATCCACTCAACATACATTCCTCTGATCTTAACTATTAGTCAAAATATTTCATAATTTCTGTTTATTTTTTAACTCTAATATTAAGTATAATTCTACATAAATGAGGGTTATTGACCATGAATTCTAAAAAGTAGTAAAACTAGTAAGTTGGTGTTGGGGAAAACTAAAGAAAAGTCTGAAAAATAGACGAAAATGTCATGTGTGGAGAGAGGTTTTTGACCCCCGAGGACAACACGAGGGTTTTTACCCAAATATGTGAGCTAACCTGCAGCTGACGGCAGAGTGAAGGATCCACGTTGGTGGATTAGAGACATGAGGTTGTTCTTGGTATTTAAAAAATAACTCTTTAAACCTGTGATCGGTTCGTAATGTGAGTAGAGGACGTTAATAAAAGTTGTCAAAGCTTTTGGATTACGGCACGGGTAAGGATGATAAGAATCAACATGCCTATAACAGTTTTCAATTTTCTTATTTTCCATCCAACATACGTTCCTGCTGTAAGGATAACCCCAGTCCGAATAATATCTAAACATCTCTGAATTGGTCTTGTAGGTCTTGTGTTTCTCCAGCAACTTGTCCAAGTACTGCAAGTACAAATCAATGGCAGCTTCGATAGCGTTTACATAGCCTGATGCAGGTCTGCCAGTCTGAACATCCAGCCGAGCCTCGTGGATCAACATCTGGACGTGGAAGGCGGCTCCGTTGACCCAGATCTGGAACCCGCGGCTGCTCAACTGTCCGTCATGCTGCAGGGAGTTTCTGAGGATGGTGAGGTAGTAGCTCAGCTGCTGTTCCAGTCTCCTTAAGTCCTCCCGTAATCGCTGGTCATTGTTCATGAACACTTGATGGCGTTTCAGATACTCGGACATTGTGTCTCGGACACTCGAAGCTTTCTCTTCCCCAAACACACGGCGTAACATGCTGTATGTGTGATCACCTGGCTGAGAGACGATGTTGATGACGATCTCTATGATCATGGATATCACCAAAGCTCCAAGTCCAACAGCATTCGGGACTGTTTTCAGGGCACCAATAGCAGATCCCAGTTTCTCAACGTATTCTGGCCCTTTGTTTAACAGCATGTCATTAGAGAACGCCAACAGCATCGCGTTGGAGTCGTTACCAGAATATCTCAGCAGAGACTCATCTATGCCGATATCTGGCAGGAGGCATGGTTGATGCAAAGCGTCTTCATAAATCAAAAGAGCAGCCCTATCGTAGTCCTCTTGTGAGGGTCCAGAGCCCATGGTTATTCCTCTCAATCTGGGATCGCTCACACAAAGTTCAGACTGAACACTATAACCAGAATGCACTGAGATGAAATCCAGCCGCTCCCTCACATATAACCAGGACGACAACTCCAGCAGCCAATCAGAACTCTGGAAACGTTAGGCGTATGTGTTGACTTGTCTCTAAAGTCCAATGTGTCCAAGGTCCAAAAAAACAAATGGTGCTGCATGAATCAACATTTATAGTTTGCTGTTCAAATACAACCCACATGCAATGATTCCAGATTGTTCCTTCATGTACATTACAAGTGTTTTATAAGCTACATCATTAAAAAAAACACTTCCCAGAATGCACCTCAGAAACGGGACAAAGACATTAAACATACATACAATGTTGCCTAACCTACTTCAGCATTTATATCATTAGATCATACAACAATGAGCGATTTCAAGAGATTATTTAAAATGAATATATTAAAGGAATACGAAAAGGATTTAAAGTGATAGTATTATATAATGACTGGTATCTATATACTAATATGTCTACATACTTATACATCTATATACTAATATATCTTTATACTAATATATCTTTATACTAATATATCTTTATACTAATATGTCTTTATACTAATATCTCTATATACTGTGGTGGTTGCGGAAGAAGGACCCAAAATGCGGAGCAGGTGAGAGCTTAAAAAAAGCTTTATTAAACAACCAACAAAAAACACAAAAATGTTGAAAAATCCTAAAACTTACAACTGGTCCAGGGGATAAGAGGCACGAAAACTGGGAACAAAGGCAGAGAATAACCCACAGGGAAAAGTCCAAGGGAACAGGAAAAATTCCAGGAACACTGCGACAAGATGAGGTACAGACAGGCGGACGAATTAGAAGGATCTGACAAGAGTCAAACGAGGTGACGAGGTAACGAGGTGACGAGGTAACGAGAGGCAGGTGACAAGAGGGCAGGGAATCAGGTGGAAAACAACAGGTAATCAATAGAACGGGAAGACACAGAAAGTGAACCCAGAAGCGAGACGAGACAAAAAACAGGCTTCAAAGTAAAACAGGAAACAGATCATACAGACACTCAGGGGAACACAAGACCGGACCAACAGCATGACCCGGGGAGAACACCGAGACACAAACATCAGGTGGGCCACTATAATACATAATTAAAGAAAACCTTCCCAGAATCACAACGAAATCTGCAAAAAACGGCAAAAGATTTCTCAGAGACTTTAATGCGAAATGTTCGGGAAATCACTCAACATCGCTCCAAACCCCCCCTCTTTTGGACCGTGCTGTATCGCCATACTTTAACGTAGAAACATGATTAAAAGTTTAAACCGAAGACAAGACTTTGGTGTTTATTGGGCTGAATCGGCGTTCAGATACCAAGCACGGTTTCTCCAGAATCCCAGTTTACGTATCGTCCCGTTTTCAGACCGGCTCAGATGTTCCAATGTGTGTGTATGTGGTGAATGTTGATTAAAAAAATCATCTTGGTTCTCTCTCTAGAACTTGCTCCCACACCAACAGTTCTAACTTGTCATGGATAATTTATACATCAAAAAGAGTTCCGAATCTTCCTCCATTCACCGCCATGTTAAACATCGTCCATATTTCTGAGCAGAACGCAGAGCGAAGACCTTTTTTAAATCCCTGATATGCCGACATTTTTAGGTTTATCAACATACATTTTATATCAATACATTCACAAAGGCCTTCTGGTGCCCACGAGGACCTTATTTTATTGATATCTTGTTTCCTTTTGGTGATATGACCATTTGTTTAAGGGCTTGTTCAGTGTCTGAATAGCTGGTGACAGCAGGTGCCAGGTGCAGTCGTTAACTGATTACAGATCAAAGAGATGACATCACAGAGATGAAAGGCTTCCTATTGGTCCTTAGTAACCAGGCAACCATACTCTGTATGTCTGTCTGTCTACCTCTCTCTCAGACCCCCCCCCACACACACACACACACACACACACCTTTTACATGTTCAAATAAGCTACTACTATAAAACGAATCATATGAAGAATAGTTTGTCAGGAAATTAAATCTTTGACTTGTTTTACGTCTTAATGAGAAAAGATGGGGGGGCGGTAGCTCAGTCCGTAGTGGGTTGGGAACCGGAGGCTTGCTGGTTCAAGTCCCCATACGGACCGAAAGTACAGAGTGTGGATCGGTAGCTAGAGAGATGCCACTTTACCTCCTGGGCACGGCTAGGTTCCCTCGATAAAAGACACTGTACAGGACACTGGTCCAGCTGGACCAGTTGGTCATAGACCCACAAAAGATATGCGTTGGTATGAAAACCCGCATTTTAAATTAAACACAGTACCTTGTATCAGAAATACATGTCTGGCCTTTTGCGGAAATGTTCAAAATCAGTTGGAAATTCGGTGAGAAATGTGATTGTAATTGTGAAGAGACATCCTGCCTCGAGACACACACCCAACAAAGATAGGATAGAAGGGAGATGTCTCACTCTGGAGATACAACTAGTGAGATGTCTCACTCTGGAGATAAAACAGAGTCCTAAACACACAGCGCTTTAAGCCCATGGGGCCCATCGTGAGTGCTGTAACTTTTGGTAGTGTTGTTCATTTCATCACTTAAATCAGCAGAGGACGCCAAAGCACCAGGAAGAAAACTCTTCCTCACATTTAACCCTCGTGTTGTCCTCATGTTGTCCTCATGTTGTCCTCATGTTGTCTTCGTGTTGTCTTCATGTTGTCCTCATGTTGTCCTCATGTTGTCTTCATGTTGTCCTCCTGTTGTCCTCCCGTTGTCCTCATGTCGTCCTCATGTCGTCTTCATGTTGTCCTCCTGTTGTCCTCATATTGTCCTCATGTTGTCCCCATGTTGTCCTCATGTTGTCCCCATGTTGTCCTCATGTTGTCTTCAGGATGTCCCCATGTTGTCTTCATGTTGCCCTCATGTTGTCCTCATGTTGTCTTCATGTTGTCCTCCTGTTGTCCTCATGTTGTTCTCATGTTGTCCTCATGTTGTCTTCATGTTGTCTTCATGTTGTCCTCATGTTGTCTTCATGTTGTCCCCATGTTGTCCTCATGTTGTCCTCATGTTGTCCTCATGTTGTCCTCATGTTGTCCTATATCAATGTTCTTTTCAATTCCCCAAAATAACATGATTGATTCCACCCAACGCTCTTTGCCAAGTACAAATCTCTACTTTCATTAATTTTGGGTCTTATTCAATTTTATAGCATTGTAAAACAAATGGAAGTGTTTTTGAAATAGTATTGAGTAAAAGTTGACATATTCCAGTCTGTGTTCCAGTAGAACGACGTGAAGCAGGTCGGCTCCTCTGGCGCCACCTTCAGCCTGTAGTGGGAGCTCCCTGTTCAGATGCACCAGGGCCCTGTGTGTGTGTGTGTGTGTGTATGTGTGTGTGTGTGTGCGTATATGTGTGTTTTTGTGTGTGTGTGTGTGTATGTGTGTTTGTGTGTGTGTGTGTGTGTGAGTGATGTTGATTCACTTCTTTTATGATAAATATAAAGAACTTTCCCAACCATTTTACCATAAACCATCCACCACGTCCTGTCTGCCAGGTTCTGTCTTCCTGTCCCCGAGACGGAGGAAAACACCGGCGGACGTGAAGGTCTGGGGGAAACCCGCCGCC
>NC_048410.1:96088-99001 GCF_013103735.1 Etheostoma cragini
TATATATATATATATATATATATATATATATATATATATGTATATATGTATATATATGTACATAGATATATTGACAGGCAGAGATAGAGAGAGAGACATTTAACCCTCGTGTTGTCTTCCCTCCGATATGAAAATTTTTGACTTTCTGATTAACATTTTAAATGAAACCCTTTTATCGACGTAATGTCGTCTTTTTCAGCCATTTTGTGATTTTCCTCCAATGATTTCTTCACGTTGTCGACTTGTTTTGGAGCCTTTTGAAATTTCTGTGGGTTTTCCCCCAAACTATTCAATCCTTTTTTTTTTTTTTATACATTTGTCACTTTTTTTCACATTTTTATCACTTTCATACAATATTAATTTTACTCACTATTTCAAAACTACTTGATTTTTTTATCTTCAGTGGTCTTCTCGTCAAAAGCTGCTTTGAAGCTGCGGTAGCTGATGGTCGAATGCCATAATATTCATAAAGATTCATTATGAAATAATTGTAAAAGTAGCATTTTTTTACTGGAAAAAACAAGAAAACTGCACAATATCTTGAGAACAAAGTCAATTGTTTTAAGAGAAGAAAGTCGTAATATTTAAACGATGAAGTTATGATATAATATATTATATATTATGACTCATTTTGCATTAATGCAGCAGTCAAACCGAAGCTTTATTCTGAAAACATTTGGACTTTCTGCTCACGTTTAAGTGTTACAGTAGTCCGACTTCTCCGTCCTGATTTAATGAAGTGTAAATTGTCGAGTGCATAAATATTCTTTTTCCCTAATGTGGTCGTCTTGGAAACGAGACAGCCGCCACTGAAAGGCTGTTTTAATTCTTCTTCTGTGGTTTTGTCTGAGGTTAAAACTGCAGTTTGGGCTGTTTTGTGGGTTTTGAAGCTTTAAGTAGGCAGTTACAGCAAGTCACATGGGTCCTGCCTGTGTTTGGAGAAGGAGTGTTTGTGTGCATGCATATTATTTTAATTGTGTGTGTGTGTGTGTGTGTGTGTGTGTGTGTGTGTGTGTGTGTGTGTGTGTGTGTGTGTGTGTGTGTGTGTGTGTGTGTGCGTGTGTTTAATTCCTCTCTCTGGGAGTCTATAAAGAAAGCTCTGGTCATTCAGTGGGTGATTATATGTTAGCACAAACTTTACAGAAGTGAGGTCACCTCTGCTGGATGTTTGTGTGTGTGTGTGTGTGTGTGTGTGTGTGTGTGTGTGTGTGTGTGTGTGTGTGTGTGTGTGTGCCAACATGTGCTGCCAACACCAACACTGAGTTGGCTGAACTGGTCAACCTGTTGGCTTGTTACTGGCCTCGAGCCCCCATCAGTCCTTCTCCTAGTCTGGATCAACTGAAGCACATTTTAGGGAAATAACTGACCCGTTCTCACTCTGAACGCGTTAAATACAACGTTTGGACAGTGGCGGTCCACGTGTGATGCAACGAAAAGGGGGGGAATTCTGGGAAGCTAACGTTAGTTAAGCTAACATAGATAGCTACAACGTTTTTGAAACAACTGCTAGCTTAGCTACAAGCTAATCCGTGTTGTTGGGTCACCACCAAGACCAGAATGCATCAACGTTAGTTTAGCTAACAGCTAATTCGGCTAACCGCTAGCTGAGACAGCATGTGATAACTTGACTCAAAACGAAACCTGAAAAAAACGTTAAATTCTGTAACAGCTGTTACTTTATAGTTATTACGGTAAAGTCTTAATTTAGCTGTAGCCTACTTTTCCCAGTGTTTAGCTTGAGTTAACGTCGTCACTGCCCAATGACGAGAGAGCAGATTTGAGTCGCAAATGCGTCCACTTTGCGAAAATAATTAGCACTTAGCATATAAGATGCTAATGAGAGACTTCTGTAACGTCAACACAGTAAAAATGGACCTACTTAACCAAGTTGGTTCACTGCTAGCTTAGCCACAAGTTAGCATCAACACAACAAAGGCTGTCAGCTGAATGGTGTTTTGCGCTAACGTTAGCATCAAACAACCATAGATAGCTACAACGTTTCTGAAATGATTCCCATCTTCTGTTATTGTTTGTAATGAGAAAACTGTATTATTTCATGGATTTTACCATTTTTAGTATGACAGTTATGTCGTAAACTGTTTAAATCTGAGCGTACGCGACTCAAATCTGCACTCTCCTCAAATTGGGGATTGTCAAACATTATCAGCTAGCGGTTAGCCAAATTAGCTGTTAGCTAAACTAACGTTAGCTTCCCGGTGGAGGCTAACGGCAAACCGCTAGTTTTACTACTTACCAACTCACTAGTTAAGATCAGAGAAATGAAAGTGATCAGTTGTAATTATAAAGAGCGTTGGAAGGAATCAACTATTAGATTAATTGTAATACTTTGCCCCCTTTTGATAGTTTCATGGTAATTGGCCCGGTGGATTTTCCAACCCAACACGTAGAATATAGATGTTAACATCCTGATGTGGCAGCGCTGGGGTCGTGATGCATTCATGTCTCCAGAGCGCTGATGTAATGATGTTTCAGAAGTTGTTATGACCAAAACAACTGGAGATGGATTTCATTTGGAAAAGGAAACTGAAAACAGCTTCTAGTTTACAGAAAGTACCGATCGGGTCATCAAGGTTTTGAAAGGAAAGCCGAAGAAGAAAAACAACAGAGACCTCTGAATGTTAACATCATCTCTGTTATTTTAATATTCACTGATAACTTGCAGGTGGTACTTCTTTCTTCTTCTTCTTCTTCTTTTGTAGGAACATAACCATCAACATTGGTGCTTGCTCTTGTTTTACTGCAGCGGGGTTTTCCACTAACATCCTGTCATGTTTCTACTCGTTCCAGCGTGGAGTTCGTGTTCCACGTCCAGAAAGTATTGAGTTATATTGAATAATATGTCAAACCCAGGGTATGAGCCAGGGTTGTCTGGGAGGGTTGGGGGGGGGGGGG
>NC_048410.1:99607-101742 GCF_013103735.1 Etheostoma cragini
GACAACATGGGGACAACATGAAGACAACATGAGGGCAACAAGAGGGCAACATGAAGACAACATGAGGGCAACATGAGGGCAACATGAAGACAAAATGAGGGCAACATGAGGGCAACATGAAGACAACATGAGGACAACATGAGGACAACATGAGGACAACATGGGGACGACATGAGGACAACATAAGGGCAACATGAAGACAACATGAGGACAACATGGGGACAACATGAAGACAACATGAGGACAACATGAGGGCAACATGAAGACAACATGGGGACAACATGAGGGCAACACGAAGACAACAGGTGGACAACATAAGGGCAACATGGGGACAACATGAGGGCAACATGAGGGTTAAAATCGGTCGGGCTGTAGTTCAGACACGTTGTTATTTCTATGTTTCTGTTTAAAGACGAGTGTCTCATCACGTAGGCGTCAGCGTCAGCGTCGGTTTTGCTGTTTCCTTGTCTCCTTGTCTCCTTGTCTCCTTGTCTCCTTGTCTCCTTCCTGCTCCGTCCCCGTCTTCTCAGACACATTCTTCTTGCTTTCCTCCTCCTCTCGTTATTCAGCTGTCAGAACGCTGGCTGTCCCGTTATCCAGGGCTTGTCAGCGGGTGATGGACCGTCCCGGCTCCACGTCTCCATTGTTAGAACACTGGTAACAACAATGGTGTTGGTTCAGGTTTACTGTTACTGAACAGGGCTTAGTGTGTGTGTGTGTGTGCAAAGGTGCATGCGTGCGTGTGTGCGTGCGTACATGTGTGTGTGTGTGTCCGTGTGTGTCCTTGTGTGTGTGTGTGCATAAGTGTTCATAAAAAGCAGAGTAGTCACATCTGAGGTGGTGATCCTGAGCTGCAACTTTAGGCACTTCACGGCGCCGTTGATTGATGGTTCCCATCAGCTCCCGGTGCTCCCGGTCCTTCCACGGTTCCTGGTGCTCCCGGTCCTTCCACGGTTCCTGGTGCTCCCGGTCCTTCCACGGTTCCTGGTGCTCCCGGTGCTCCTGGTGCTCCCGGTCCTTCCACGGTTCCTGGTGCTCCCGGTCCTTCCACGGTTCCTGGTGCTCCTGGTCCTTCCATGGTTCCTGGTGCTCCCGGTGCTCCTGGTGCTCCCGGTCCTTCCACGGTTCCTGGTGCTCCCGGTCCTTCCACGGTTCCTGGTGCTCTCGGTCCTTCCACGTAAAGTATTTTTTTGCTTTTGCCGATGTTTTTGTAGCTCTCACTTTTTCAAAGTTATTTCGTCGAAGTGATTTAGTTTTTGGAAAAAAGTTTTTGGAAAACGGGTCAAATATGACCCAAGGACACCAGGAGGGTCAAGGAAATCCCAATAACCCAGAGCCCATGTCCTTCCCTCCCAGAATGCTGTGTGGACTTGCCAGACCAGGTCTGGGAAAACCCTGACCCTGAACATGGAGACCTGTTTCCTGGTGAAATCCTCGGGTCAGATTTGACACATTTTGTAAAAGTTTCTAGATGAGAAATTTGGGTTTCTATTAACCAAAAAGTCCCAAAAAATGGTGTAGATGGTTCTAGAAGAAGTAAAATAAATGATCAGGTAGCTAATTTCTTAGAATTTGGGTTTTTATTTGATTTAATAGCATTTAAAAAAAAGAAAATTATGAGAGAAGGTTGAAAAAAGTGACAAATATTACTGCAAAAAAACAACAAAATATCAAACAAACGCGCAGGAAAATCAACAAAAAAACGCAGTAGAAGTTGTTTTGAATTTGAACCGAGAAAAACAAAAAGTGGCGTAGTCGGCGGGGGGGGGGGGGGGGGGGGGGGGGGGGGGGGGGGGGGGGGGGGGGGGGGGGCAGCACGAGGGTTAAAGGAACCCTTCGCCATGTGGAGAGACTGACGATAATCTACGTTCAGCAAAACACGAGCGGAAAGAAAAACTCCTGAAACGTGTGTGTGTATGTGAGTGTGTGTGTGTGTGTGCGTGCGTGTGTGCTTTGTTTAACTACATCTGTGTGTGTAAGTGTGTGGGTGTGTGGTCTAGGTATAGCTACATTTATGGGGACCTGACTGCTTTGTGGGGACAAAATGCTGGTCCCCGTAACGTTAAAGGGCTTTTTGAGGACTAAGACTTGGTTTTAGGAGTAGGGTTAGAGTTAGGTTATGGTTAGGGTTAGGG
>NC_048410.1:101842-103397 GCF_013103735.1 Etheostoma cragini
CACACACACACAGATACAGACACACACACATACACATTTACAGACACACACACAAACACAGATACAGACACAAACACACATACACGCCTACACGCACACACACACACACACACATACAGATACAGACACACATACACATAGATATAAATAGACACACACACCTCCTCACACACACACACACACACACCCACACACACACACACACACACACACAGATACAGACACACACACATACACATTTACAGACACACACACAAACACAGATACAGACACAAACACACATACACGCCTACACGCACACACACACACACACACATACAGATACAGACACACATACACATAGATATAAATAGACACACACACCTCCTCACACACACACACACACACACCCACACACACACACACACACACACACAGATCTCTTCCTGCTGTTAATCAGTCGGCGGTGAATCAGCTCGGAAACACGGAGCAGACATTTATTTACACGGAGACGTTCCAGATGATTACAGCTGTTACACTCTGCCTGGCAACGGCTGACTGCTCTATTTATCATAGTCAGCATGTCAGCACACACACACACACACACACAGACACACACACACACAGACAGACACACACACACAGACAGACACACACACAGACACACACACACACACAGACACACACACACACACACACACCTAAACGGAGAGACAGACGCACACACACACACACAGACAGACAGACACATACACACACACACACACACACAGACGGAGAGACAGACACACACACACACACACACACAGACACACACAGACCCACTGTAGGTTTGGTGCCTTGCTCCAGGACTTGAACCAGCAGCACTCTGGTTCCCAACCCAACTCCCGATGGACTGGGCTACTGTCGTTTTTCAACATCATTTGCTCTTATTTAGTCACTTTTATTGATATTTTTGCTTATTTTATTGACGTTTTTCTTACTTTTTCAACATGATTTCACATTTTTGTCCCTTTATTTGACATTTCTTCCCATTTAAGTCACTTTTCCCTCTCATTTCCTCTTATTTCACTCTTATTTAGTACTAAAGTTCTCTTTTATCAGTTGTCTCTTCTCTAATCTTCCATTCACCCGAAGACGACGAGAGGGTTAACGGCCCAGCTGATGTCATATGACGTCTGAAACGTGGTCGCCTAGCAACTAAAATAACGATGTTGCCCAAAACGTGCAACCGTTAACCTATAACGAGATGTTTTGACGGTCTGGAGGTGAGACGGCTGACGTCCACAAGCCGCCGAGACACCGGGACACTCGTCTTCAGGCTCAGTGTGAACGGGGGACGGGGACGGCTGTTTGAGCAGCGGTGTCCAACATCTGGAGCGTGGGCGGTCCCGGTCCTGCAGCCACCGCAGTGCGGTCCAGACGGATCCTGTTGCAGCAGACGCATCAAAAGACCGTGTCCCATGTCCTCAGGCTCTATTTATATATATATATACACTGTATATCCTGTATATCCTGTATACTGTATAAATATATATAAATATATATATATATATATATATATATATATATATAT
>NC_048410.1:103497-109924 GCF_013103735.1 Etheostoma cragini
ACACACACACACACACACACACACACACACACACACACACACGCACACACATGCACGCACACACACACGCACACACATGCACAGACAGAAAAATCCCAACAAAGTACTTGTTGTGTACTTTCAAACTAACTCTTACACGCTTTTGAATCAAGTCATAGCTTTGACAAAAAGATGCCTTGCAGATGTAGAAGCGCGTGTGTGGCTGTGTGTGGTTGTGTGTGTGTGTGTGTGTGTGTGTGTGTGTGTGTGTGTGTGTGTGGTTGTGTGTGTGTGTGTCTGTGTGCGTGCGTGTGTGTCATAACCAGACATCCAGGGGATGATTACCACTAGATGTTTAGAGAAAGCTCTTAACCAGGACCAGCAGTTGTTTCCTCTTTCTCTAGCAGGTACTTTCCATTTCAGACTGCAGCTCATAAAACACACACAGTTACACACTAAATCTGATCAGAGATCTGGAAATGTCTTCACCTCCACGTCTTTCCGTTTAAATGCAGTTGTTTGTTCTTCCTTTCGTTGGCCTCCATCTTCAGTCTCGCTGCAGTCCTTCAACTTCTTATTCTTCTACATTTGCAATCCGCGTGTTCCTGCAGTCGTTTGTGTGTACGTCATTATAAAGAAGTAATGGAGGGCTCACACATGTATTTATCTTCAGTGTATCAGACAGAGCAGAGTGGACCATACCATCTAATGATGAACCTCCATCCGTTGTAATGTAAAGGAGAATACAATATATGCAGAGCTGTAGTCCATCAATTATATTCAAACATACGCTGATGGGTTTTCAAGTTGCATTAAGCCGGAGTGCGTAGGGAAGGAGGACCAAAGTCTGTCATCTCCTCCACCCATTCAGTCTGAGATAAAATAAAGATGGAGGAGGCTGGGTTGTTGCTCCAAGGAGACGTGGATTTAGTCCGAGTGGCTTTTCAGTCCCAGCAGCACGGGAGAGACACCCTCTGGTCAAAAAACATCTAAAACACTGGTTCATAACACATCAGACACGTCAGCATTAATACGAATATTTTCACTTGTGTCTCTATTGTGTCAATGTGTAGAAAGCTGTAATTATTCTGGTAGATGTGCAAGAGAAATCTCAATCATTCCAAATCAGCAGAGACAGAGAGGTAGGTATATATTAGGAGATAACATAGGAACAGGCTAATTACTGCTAACTAACATGCTAGTTAACACTAACATAGACACAGGCTAATTACTGCTAACTAACATGCTAGGTAACATTAACATGGGCACAGGCTAATTACTGCTAACTAACATGCTAGGTAACATTAACATGGGCACAGGCTAATTACTGCTAACTAACATGCTAGGTAACATTTACATAGCCACAGGCTAATTACTGCTAACTAACATGCTAGGTAACATTTACATAGCCACAGGCTAATAACTGCTAACTAACATGCTAGGTAACATTTACATAGCCACAGGCTAATTACTGCTAACCAACATGCTAGTTAACATTAACATAGCCAGAGGCTAATTACTGCTAACCAACATGCTAGTTAACATTAACATAGACACAGGCTAACTACTGCTAGCTAACATGGACGTATGGAGAACCTGCGATGACCCTTGACCTTTCCAGGCCGCAGCAGCGACCCTAACCCCTCAACCAGGAGACTGAAGTGGCTTTGAGGCCTCGGCCCAGCGGCCCTCGGCCCACCCATCGGAGGGTAGCTGTTAAAGTGCAGGATAAGTGTTTTTATCTGTTGATCTGAACCCTGCAGCCTGCAGCCGTTGGTCCTCTGAGCTTTCCCCAACAAAGGCTGCTTTCTCCCTGCGTGTCGACAGCCTTTCCTCTCTGTTACCCCCTACTTCTGCAACATAGGGGGGCATTGTTGGAACCAGACCTCCAGCATCATGGTCCGAGAGACGTAATGAGTTCATTTGTTGGGGTGAACACAATGTTTCACCTGCTCACTGCTTTTATAACCCGGGCTTTTTGATATTTAGAGATAATGAAACTAATGAACTGATTATTACGTTTACATTTTTTTCCCAAAGCTGTTCCATGTGAGTGTTTTCCAGAACTCAGAGTCCAACAAAGCCACTTTGTCCTTCGCCGTCGACAGCCCACCGTGTTGTTGTCATAATAAAATCCTACAATGGAAATACACCGACTCCTGAAAAATATGTTTCCGGACAAATTATATTTTCATCCTGTTTGAATTGAGCCACGAATTACACAAATGATGTTTGTCAGTTTGAAAAGGCGACAAACAGGCAGCAAAAAGGCGACAAATAGGCCACAATAAGGCCGCAAAATGGAGAGAAAAAGGCGACCAAAAGGCGACAAACAGGCGAGAAAAAGGCGACAAACAGGCGAGAAAAAGGCGACAAACAGGCGAGAAAAAGGCGACTAACAGGCGAGAAAAAGGCGACAAACAGGTGAGAAATGGCGACAAAAATGTGACAAAAAGGTGACAAAAAGGCTGCAAAAATGTGACAAAAAGGCGAGAAAAAGGAGACAAAAAGGCCGCAAAAAGGCGACAATAACGCCGCAAAAAGGTGACAAAAAGGCGAGAAAAAGGTGACAAAAAGGCCGCAAAAAGGTGATAAAAATGCGACGACCAATCATGTTATTTTGGGTAATTAAGAACAACGTTGCTATAGGACGACGGTGAATATTTCAGCTCTGAAGGGTTCCTGTGAGCTTAGGCTGGGCCGGGGACTCGTTGTTCATCTTCAGTCTGAACGGGCGCTCTGATTGGTTCTGGCGCTCTGATTGGTTCTGGCTCTCTGATTGGTTCTGGCTCTCTGATTGGTTCCAGCCCACAGGACTCTGAGAGCAATCAGGCACGTAGCGACGATTTAACCGTGTGATCTGAAGATCTGAGGTCGACTCGCTGCATTAGCGGTAATGTGTTGCCGTGTGATGCCAACAGCGGGGATGGATCAGAGTCTCTCGCAGACCTTCCAACAACATCGGGTCTAAAATGGCTGCCGGGCTAAATTTACCCTCGCTGGACTCTGATGGAGACACAGTGACTCACAACGACTCACAACGCCTCACAACGCCTCACAACGCCTCACAACGACTCACAACGACTCACAACGACTCACAACGACTCACAACGCCTCACAACGACTCACAACGACTCACAACTCAGGAACGCTCGTAATGGGGCATTTACCTGATTGGTGCTACGCAGCCTTGCCAGAAACATGCCGTCATCACGCTGCCAAACACACACAGTCAGACAGACACACACACACACAGACACACACAGAGAAACACACACAGACACAGAAACACACACACAAAGGCACACACACAGACAAACAGACACGGACACACACACACAGACACACACAGAGAAACACACACAGACACACACACACACACACAGACACACACAGAGAAACACACACAGACACACACACACACAGACACACACAGAGAAATACACACAGACACAGACACACACACACACAGACACACACACAGACACAGAAACACACACACAGACAAACAGACACGGACACACACACACACAGTCAAACACAAAGACACAGAGACACATTCACACACACACACACATAGACACACACACACACACACACACACACACACACAGACAGACACACACACACACACACACACAGACACACACACACACACACACACACACACACTAAACAGACACACACAGTCACACTCAAACACATTCACAATGTGCTACATACAAAATACTCCCCACAAACACTAAATTATGTTTTAGGACTTTTCTCAAATTTACTGGATACTTTAAAATCTTCGGGTATCTAAAAATCTTGCGCATACACACACACACACACACACACACACACACACACACACACATTCTTGCAGACAGATGTTATGGTTGCCGTGCATTCCTCCGGTGACCATGACGATGCCTTGCACCTGCCCGCCAACACAGTCGGATCTACTTCCTGGTCATCAGTGACTGCCGTCACCCGTCATCACAGATCGTACACATCACCAACACTAAAATATAAACACTAGATTTACACGCTTTTTCAAAAAAAGAATTCCAAGATTATTTGACACTTTGATTATTTGGATATTTTTTCAACTTTAAAAAAAATGTTTTGACACTTATTTTTTTTACAATTTTTTTACAATTTTTAGACAAATTTGCATCGCTGTTTGGCGCTTTTCAAAAAATTTCGACTATTCTTTGACAAACTTTTGACAATGTTTTGGCAATTTTGAAATTGCTTTTTTGATGCGTTTGAGATACTTTTCCATCACTTTTGGTGCTTTTTTTTTACATCTTCTTCATTTTTGTACCACTCCCATCAGTATACCGTACACAGCACTAGTTTTAGACTCTTTTTGAAAAAAAATTGACACTTTTTGATATTTTTTCAACTTTTATGACTATATTTTGACACTTTTTTTTTACAATTTTTGAGAAAAATTTGCATTGCTTTTTTGGCGCTTTTTCACATTTTTTGACTATTATTTGACATTTAAACCATTCTTTTTCAAAAAAAAATTTGACACTTTTTGGATACTTTTTATAGCTTTTTTGATGCGTTTGAGATACTTTTATATTACTTTTGGTGCTTTTTTTTTACATTTTCTTATGTTTGTACCACTCCCATCAGTCTACTCTACACATCACTAACACTAATATATCACCACTAGATTTACACTCTTTTAGAAAAAAGTTTAAAAATTTTCAAAAAAGAATTCCAAGATTATTTGACACTTTGATTATTTGGATACTTTTTTGATATTTTTCCAACTTTTTTATAAATGCTTAGAAACTTTTTTTTTGACAATTTTTGGACAATTTTTAGACAAACTTGTATTGCTTTTTTGGCGCTTTTCACAATTTTTGGACAATTCTTTGAAAAACTTTTGACAATATTTTGACAATTTTTTGACAAGTATTAATCGCTTTTTTTATGTGTTTGAGATACTTTTCTATCACTTTTTGGCCCATTTTTTTCTTATGTTGTCTTCATTTTTGTAACTCTACCATCAGTCTACTCTACACATCACTAACACTAATATATAAACACTAGTTTTACACTATTTAAAAAAAAATGTTGACACTTTTTCAAAAAGAATCCACAATTATGTGAACATTTTTTGATACTTTTTTAATGGTTTTTCAACACTTTTGACGATTTAAAAAAAAGTTTTTTACGATTTTTTTGGCAAATTTTTAATCGCTTTTTTGATGCGTTTGAGATGTTTTTCTATCATTTTTGGTGCTTTTTTTTACAGTTTCTTCATTTTTGTAACTCTACCATCAGTCTACTCAACACATCACTAACACTAATATATCACCACTAGTTTTAACACTCTTTTGTTTCAAATTCACGGTCAAGAAACCTCATTTACATGAGATTATGTCATTTGATTGTCTTTTTTCACCGTTGTTTTGGGGGAATAAAACACACTAAATTCAATAAAGTAGTGAACTGATCCCTCAATTAACTTGAAAATAATAATTCAGCTTTTTTCAGAATTTTTTTTGACAATTTTTAGACACTTTTTATTTCTTTTAGATGCGTTTTAGATATTTTTTAATTACTTTTTGACATTTTCTTTTTCATTTTCTTAATTTTGTACCACTCCCATCAGTCTACTCTACACAACACTAACACTAATATATCACTGCTAGATTAACACATTTTCGAAATTTGTTGACACTTTTTCAACAATTTTTCCAAGATTATTTGACAATTTTTTAATACTTTTTTTATGCTTTTTCAACACTTTTGACGATTTAAAAAAAAGGTTTTTTCATGATTTTTTGGACAAATTTTTACTCACTTTTTGGATGTTTTTTAGATGCTTTTCTATCATTTTTTTTACATTTTCTTCATTTTTGTAACTCTACCATCAGTCTACTCTACACATCACTAACACTAATATATCACCACTAGATTTACACTATTTTCTTTTTCAAATTCATGGTTAAGAAACCTCATTTATATGAAATGATGTCATTGTTTTGTCTTTTTTCAGAGTTGTTTTGGGCAAATAAAACACCCAAAATTCACTAAAGTTGTGCCCTGATCCTACAACGTTATATGGAACCATGCATGTAATATTTGGAAAATTTGAACAAAAAATTACTCCATTTCTTTGCACGTAGCTTAGCATTTAGCTTAGCACGTAGTGCAGCATTGTGTCTCAGAGCGTTAGCATCTTTCAACGGTACTGCCAGTGATGGAGCTCGCTTCTCCAAGCAATATGAAATCTGAAGCGGACTTGTCGTCAGGGCGCCTGCAATGTCAACACGTCATGAAACGGCCTTTACGTCCCACAATAAGCCGCACTCATAACCTGCAAACCCCCCCCCGGGCTGCCGTACAATAGCGCTACGTTAGCGTAAGGAGCCTCTGGGAAGCCGGGCAGAAAGGTGAAGGTGATAATATGAGCCGAGTGTTGACAGCCTGGGGGGGA
>NC_048410.1:110024-113179 GCF_013103735.1 Etheostoma cragini
CACACACGCACATGCACATGCACACACACACACACACACACACACACACACACACACACACAGCCATTTATAACCAGGAAAAGGCTGATTTCTTGGTGTTTTGGACCCTTTCCCACTACTCCTCCATGTCCCCGTGTTTCCTGACGCCAGAGGTCGTTCAGGGGAAACGTCCTTCACTCAGATCTGAGTTCTGGTTGTGCGATTGGTTCTGGTGTGGCCCGGCGGAGGATCCGGTTCCAGATGGAGTCGCTCGGCGCACGCTGAACTTTCAGCCTCTCGCTCCGTCCTCACGTCAACAGGTTTAACCCCCGTGGTGTCTTCTCCCCAAAATAGAAAATCAACACTTTTTATCAATGTTTTTACCTTTTTCTCACAGTTTAGTTCCTTTTTTTCCAGAACTTTTGACGATTTTTTTCAATGTTTGTCACTTTTTTACGTTCAACACTACGTAACACTAACTCATTAACTTTAGTTTTCCAGTTTTTTGGGAATTTCTGGTCAATAAACCTCATTTATAGGAAATTATCCCTAATGTTTGAATTAGAAAAGCAGAAATTAGGAATTATTGAGACTAAAATTAACCCTCATGTTGTCCTCATGTTGTCTTCATGTTGTCTTCATGTTGTCTTCATGTTGTCTTCATGTTGTCCTCATGTTGTCTTCACGTTGCCCTCATGTTGTCCTCATGTTGTCCTCATGTTGTCCTCATGTTGCCCTCATGTTGCCCTCATGTTGTCTTCATGTTGTCCTCATGTTTTCTTCATGTTGTCCTCATGTTGTCTTCATGTTGTCCTCATGTTTTCTTCATGTTGTCCTCATGTTGTCTTCACGTTGCCCTCATGTTGTCCTCATGTTGTCTTCATGTTGTCTTCATGTTGTCCTCGTGTTGCCCTCATGTTGTCCTCATGTTGTCTTCATGTTGTCTTCATGTTGTCCTCATGTTGTCTTCATGTTGTCTTCATGTTGTCCTCATGTTGTCTTCATGTTGTCTTCATGGGGACAACATGAGGGTTAATGTAAAAAACAACGTTCAGGACGTTCATCTATATTTGGATGATTGAGCTGAACTTTGAGGCTCGGGGGCACGCAGACACATTTTACGCAGGAAGTGACATCATTGTGTACATGGCCGTTGGGGCAGTTTATTCAGCCGCTATCGTGGGGGGGGGGGGGGGGGGGGGGGGGGGGGGGGGGCATTGTTGGACATGGCATAACTGTGTGTTTCCCCTCTGGGTTCAGGTTTCATGCGAGGTGCAGTAAAACCTAACAGAGCGTACCTGGACCCTGTTGGGTGTCACCGTGAGGTCACCTGACAGACGATACGGCCGCAGAGCGCTCCCACAGGACGTGGTTTTCCTTTCTGTTGCCCTCTCGCCGCGCTGAAACACAGGAAGTCGTCGTGTTGGTGCCACGGCGGTGTCACGTTTAATACCGTCCCCAGTGACGTGTTATTATAGACGGGGAAAGGAGAACTTAACACCATTAAAATAATATGAAGGAAAGGTCTGATGCCAGTCCTTTGTTTGAAAAGAAACCCCGAACATGTACTGTTACTGATAGCCTGTGTACTAGAGTGTACTAGAGAGTACTAGAGAGTACTAGAGAGTACCAGAGAGTACAAGAGAGTACTAGAGAGTACCAGAGAGTACTACAGAGTATTAGAGAGTACTAGAGAGTACCAGAGAGTACTAGAGAGTACCAGAGAGTACTACAGAGTACTAAAGAGTACTACAGAGTACTACAGAGTACTAAAGAGTACCAGAGAGTACCAGAGAGCACTAGAGAGTACCCGAGAGTACTAGAGAGTACTAGAGAGTACCAGAGAGTACTACAGAGTATTAGAGAGTACTAGAGAGTACCAGAGAGTACTAGAGAGTACCAGAGAGTACTACAGAGTACTAAAGAGTACTACAGAGTACTAAAGAGTACCAGAGAGTACCAGAGAGCACTAGAGAGTACCCGAGAGTACTAGAAAGTACTAGAGAGTACTACATCTATGTACTTTAGTGGGCTGTGTACATCAACGCATAGAGACAGACGGATGGACAGAAAGGTAACGTTACTGTCAGTGGAGAAAGAAGGAGTTGAGGAGTGAGAGCAGGGACATCTTTCATAACAGATTAATTAATTAATTAATTAATTAATTAATTAATACGCATCAGACTCAGCGTGCAACGACCAGGTAGTCGCAGCCTAGCAACAGATTTAAATATGAAAACATCAACAAAGTGGTGAAAAAACATAGTAAAAAGTGACCAAAAATGTACAAATATCAACAAAAAGATCGTAAAAAGTGAAATAAAACGTAAAAAGATCAACATAAATATTGTAACAAGTGACGAAAAATGTAAAAATATCCACAAAAACATCGTAAAAAGTGACGAAAAACGCAAAAACATCGTAAAAACTGATCAAGAATGTAAAAAGTTCTACAAAAACATTGTAAAAAGTGACAAAAAATGTAAAAAGATCAACAAAAATATCGCAAAAAGTGACCAACAATGTGGAAACAAATGACAACAAAGACATGTGACAAATGTCGGGGAAAAAACTCAAATTTTGACCCCCCAAAAACCCAAATGTGCGACAGGAAGTAGGACGAGGTGGAGGTTGTCGGAGGAACGTCTGGGCTTCTGGAGACAGAGAGAAGAAGAAGAAGAAGAAGAAGAGTCAACATGGTTTGAGTCTGAAGCTGGAAGACGTTACGACGGGATTATGTCTTCAGGAAGTGGTCCCGGTCTGAGGAGCTGCGGTCGCGTGACACAAACCAGAGATGGATCCCCTTAACGAGGCCAGAGTGCATGCTGGGAACTCTGGCTCTCATTTCTTAATCAGCGTGTTTCACGTCACGCAACGAGGACAGAAAGGAGACGAGGACATCAGGACGCGCCGCTGTCTGTCTCTGGACGTCTGTTCAGTTAAAGTGTGTGTGTGTGTGTGTGTGTGTGTGTGTGTCGGGGTTTGTGTTTGTCCGTGTGTGTGTGTTTATCGGTGTGTGTATGTGTGAGCGTGTGTGTGTTGGGGTTTGTGTTTGTCCGTGTGTGTGTGTGTGTGTGCGTGTGTGTTTGTGTGTGTGCGTGTGTGTGTGTGTATGTGTGTGTGTGTGCTTTGTGTATGTGTGTATGTGTGTGTGTGTGTGTGTGTGTCTGTGTGTG
>NC_048410.1:113279-116324 GCF_013103735.1 Etheostoma cragini
TCTCTCTACATACTACTCTCTACTGCTGTCTCTCTACATACTACTCTCTACTGTTGTCTCTCTACATACTACTCTCTAGGACCCTGGTTACCTGCGGTCCTCAGGCCTCTGCAGGGTAAATCCAGACAGCTAGCTAGACTATCTGTCCAATCTGAGGACTATGGTTACCTGGTCCTCAGATCTCTGCAGGGTAAATCCAGACCACTAGCCAGACTATCTGTCCAATCTGACTTTTCTTTGCACAACTATTGTTTAGTGGCTCTGTGCTTAGTCCAGCACGTATTCCTCCCATCCCTGAATGCTATGTGGACTAGCCAGACCCTCCTTCAGCACGCTGTGGAGGAGGGTCCGGCATAGCCAGACTATGGCATGGCGGTCCGAGGGGGTCTATATTCATGATGGTATTGGAAGAAGGATTTAATTTTGTTTTGTTGGGCATGATGAAGAAACATCTCAGTGTTTTTTCATCCTGGATAGAAGAGTAACCGGTAATGTTGGTGCGGTGATGTGTTTGAGTCTCATCCAACGCTCAGGGGGGGGACGCGTTTCATGGCCTCATGGCGGTAGGAACTACCTGTGTGGACCACCCCCCTCCACAGTGTCTGTCTCTGTCGTGTCATGTCCTAAACTCAGATGGATTCTGATTGGCTATCAGTGTTTCTATCGTTCAGCAAATCGCGTTGAAAGTGACCCAATAACGATCTGGTTCTCCATGGCCGTTGTCCTTAAGATTAGATACGTAAACCTTTATTTGTCCCAGATAGACAAGTGTCCCAGAGACAGATAAGTGTCCCAGAGATAGATAAGTGTCCAGAGATAGATAAGTGTCCCAGAGATAGATAAGTGTCCAGAGATAGATAAGTGTCCTAGAGATAGATAAGTGTCCAGAGATAGATAAGTGTCCCAGAGATAGATAAGTGTCTAGAGATAGATAAGTGTCTAGAGATAGATAAGTGTCTAGAGATAGATAAGTGTCCCAGAGATAGATAAGTGTCCAGAGATAGATAAGTGTCCCAGAGATAGATAAGTGTCTAGAGATAGATAAGTGTCCAGAGATAGATAAGTGTCTAGAGATAGATAAGTGTCTAGAGATAGATAAGTGTCCCAGAGATAGACAAGTGTCCCAGAGATAGATAAGTGTCCAAAGATAGATAAGTGTCTAGAGATAGATAAGTGTCTAGAGATAGATAAGTGTCTAGAGATAGACAAGTGTCTAGAGATAGATAAGTGTCCAGAGATAGATAAGTGTCTAGAGATAGATAAGTGTCCAGAGATAGATAAGTGTCCCAGAGATAGATAAGTGTCAAGAGACAGATAAGTGTCCAGAGATAGACAAGTGTCCCAGAGATAGATAAGTGTCTGAGAGATAGATAAGTGTCCCAGAGATAGATACGTGTCCAGAGATGGATAAGTGTCTAGAGATAGATAAGTGTCTAGAGATAGATAAGTGTCCAGAGATAGATAAGTGTCTAGAGATAGATAAGTGTCCCAGAGATAGATAAGTGTCCAGAGATAGATAAGTGTCCCAGAGATAGATAAGTGTCTAGAGATAGATAAGTGTCCCAGAGATAGATAAGTGTCTAGAGATAGATAAGTGTCCAGAGATAGATAAGTGTCTAGAGATAGATAAGTGTCCCAGAGATAGATAAGTGTCTAGAGATAGATAAGTGTTCCAGAGATAGATAAGTGTCTAGAGATAGATAAGTGTCCAGAGATAGATAAGTGTCTAGAGATAGATAAGTGTCTAGAGATAGATAAGTGTCCCAGAGATAGATAAGTGTCCAGAGACAGATAAGTGTCCAGAGATAGACAAGTGTCCCAGAGATAGATAAGTGTCCAGAGATAGACAAGTGTCCAGAGATAGATAAGTGTCCAGAGATAGACAAGTGTCCCAGAGACAGATAAGTGTCCCAAAGATACACAAGTGTCCCAGAGATAGACAAGTGTCCCAGAGATAGACAAGTGTCCCAGAGATAGACAAGTGTCGAGAGATAGATAATTGTCCCAGAGACAGATAAGTGTCTCAGAGACAGATAAGTGTCTAGAGATAGATAAGTGTCCAGAGATAGATAAGTGTCCAGAGATAGATAAGTGTCCAGAGATAGATAAGTGTCCAGAGATAGATAAGTGTCCCAGAGATAGACAAGTGTCCAGAGACAGATAAGTGTCCAGAGATAGACAAGTGTCCAGAGACAGATAAGTGTCCAGAGATAGACAAGTGTCCCAGAGACAGATAAATGTCCAGAGATATAGCAAACTGTTTTACAATACAATACAATGTATAATGATTACCCATGAGTTAGAAAATTGTGTGACTGTGTCACTGTTGGTGCTCGTATGTTAGAATGGGTTTAATAGTAAATACAGTATGTATAAGATAGGTAGCTAAAGTAGCTAAGGTAGCCTTTAAGGCATGGACCCAGGCAGGCAGACCCAGGAATACGATGAGGAAGAGTAGTAACTGAGTGACTGACATCATAATTCATGTTCATATCATAACCACAGGGACTGAGACTCCATCTGAACTGAACCCCTCCTCATCTTCTCTGTTTACAAAGAACGGGACAGTTTGTAGAATCCAATCCTTCTCAGCTGGAGCTTTAATCAGATCTACCACAGAGAAAGTGCCAAGATGTGTGTGTGTGTGTGTGTGTGTGTGTGTGTGTCTGTCTACGTGCATGTGTGTGTGTCTCTGTGTGTGTATGTGTTTGCATACGTGTGTCTGCATTCGTCTCTGTGTGTATGTGTGTGTCTGTGCGTGTGTGTGTGTGTTTGTGTGTGTGTGTGTGTGTGTGTGCGTGTGTGTGGGTCTGTATGTGTGTCTGCGTGTATGTGTGTTTGTCTCTGTGTGTGTGTGTGTGTGTGTGTGTGTGTGTCCTGGGTAACTGTCCTTAATAAGAGGCCTGTTTACAGTCCGATGTGGTCTCCCAGTCTGGTTCTAATGTACTTTTCAATGCTCAAGTCCTGGATAGGACGGAGGCCGAATGACGTGAGAAGTGTGTGTGTGTGTGTGTGTGTGTGTGTGTGTGTGTGTGTGTGTGTGTG
>NC_048410.1:116403-119368 GCF_013103735.1 Etheostoma cragini
ATTCATTGCTGGATCCCATTTAGACGGAGAGGTTTACTGGTTTCCCTCACTGACAACAAAAGACAACCGTCAGTTCATTCCTGATGTTTCTCATTGGGTTTAACGTCGGCTTTAATTAACGGACCAATTAAATTAAAATTGATCTTTGTTTGAAGGGATCTGATATTCATTGACAAAACCCCCAAATCTATCTTTTAATATCTGCCTTTTCTGGGAAACAAAGGATCAAATCCTGAACTCTGCTCCAATTTTGATAAAAATCTCAGAAATGTATGAACGTAGTCACTCTCCCACTCATAAAATGTTTTAACTTGTTGCCGCTTAAGTTCCATAACTATTTAACCCTCGTGTTGTCTCCTAGGTCAAAAATGGACATAAATTTGACATCTTCGTCCCTTTTTCAGACTACCACCACCTTACTAGTTTTACTACTTTTTGGAATTCATGGTCAATAACCCTCATTTATAAAGACTTATACCTAATATTAGAGTTAAAAAAGCAGAAATTATAAATTATTTTGACTAATAGTTAAGATCAGAGGAATGAAAGAGCGTTGGAAGGAATCAGATCCATTTTTTATGGTAATTTGGTTAAAAACAAACTCGTATTTCAGATATGGACCTTTTTTGAAAAGGGGTCAGATTTGACCCGAGGTCAACGGGGGGAGGGGGGGGGGGGGTATACATACTATATACAGTATACTAATAGATTTCTGTGTCTTTGTGTCCTTTGTCCTCCCAGATGAGCGCGGACCACAGCTGCGACGGCAGAGGTATCACTTCAACGTCAGTTCCCTGGAGAGAGACGGGCTCCTGGGGGCCGAGCTGCGCATCCTGAGGAAGCGCCCGTCTGACCCCCGCAGGACCTCCATGGGATCCCCCGGTGAAGCAGGGGCAGAAACCACGTCTTCCCCGTCCCTGAAGCTGTACACCTGCGCGTCGGGGAAACAGCCGGCCGTTCTGCTCCAGACAAAGACCACGGAGGATGTGGTCCCCGGAGGCGGTTTTGGCAACAAATGGGAAGTGTTTGACGTCTGGAAAGTCTTCAAGGGCTTTAAGACCCCCCAGAACCAGAACTCCCAGCAGCTGTGCTTGGAACTTGAGGGCCTGGAGCACCGGGGCGGTCGCCCCGTGGACCTGCGGGCTCTGGGGTTCGCCCGGCCCGGCAGGACCAACAAGGAAAAGGCCTTTTTTCTCGCGTTTGGCAAAAGCAAAAAACGCGACCTGTTCTACAACGAGATCAAAGCGCGGTCGGGCCACGACAACAAAACCGTCTACGAGTACCTGTTCACCCAGCGCCGAATGCGCCGAGCGCCGGCTGCAAGGGGGGCGAAAAAACCGCCAGCGCTGCAGCCGCTGGCGCCGCACACCCTGCCCCAACATCAGGCGGCGAAGACCCAGACCAGGCCTCGGTGCCACCGCAGAAGGCTCCACGTGAACTTCAAGGAGATGGGCTGGGACGACTGGATCATCGCGCCGCTGGAGTACGAGGCGTTCCACTGCGACGGCGTCTGCGACTTCCCTATCCGGTCCCACCTGGAGCCGACCAACCACGCCATCATACAGACCCTGATGAACTCGATGGACCCCGAGTCGACGCCGCCGACCTGCTGCGTCCCCACGCGACTCAGCCCCATCAGCATCCTGTACATCGACTCGGCCAACAACGTGGTCTACAAGCAGTACGAGGACATGGTGGTGGAGTCGTGCGGCTGCCGGTAGCCTTCGGCACCTTCTTATCCGAATAAAGAGATATTGAATCAAAAATGCCTTCTGGAAACAGTAAAATATGATGGAATTTCATGAATATCGACTCAAAGGAAACACGTTCGGTCTCATCGGATTTTATCTCGATCGATATATGGCTTTTGCTCTGATGGAAACATTGTTTGCGGAATAAATAATGAAGTTTTCGGTCGTTTTTTGGTTGCAACCCCCCTCAAAACGAAGACATCGTCTACAAGCAGTACGAGGACATAGTGGGGGAGTTGTGCAGGAAGCCGTAGATACAAATACATAGATACCACCTTCGCCTTTCATTCATTCATTCATTCATTTTTATTATACAGGAAAGTTAAAAGTAACATTACATTACAATGTAAATGGGCCTGACTCAGTTTAAAAACTGGTTTCCAGCCGGTTCCTGTTCTGCAGAAACACGTCGGGACAGACATTTGTACAGGACATCGATGTGGACAAGACAGATTCGGACAACTAACACAACAATACAGTTTCAGCACATGAGGACAGAGACATTTACACAAGACATCAGCTGGGTGGGACAAAGACAGACAGTCAGGGCTTGGACAACACGGCGTGAGACACGTCTCTGCTGGCGCCGCCATTTTGGGACGGATGTCTGACGCTTCACCATAAAGACTCAAAAAATAAAAGACTTTTGTTCTTCTTTTGGACGCCAAACTACAGTAACATTGAGGAATGTTTCAAAGATTATAAAAAATGCTGTTTTACAATATTTAACAGTTCAAAATGTGTAACTTTGGGTAAATTGGGTTGTCGTATCCTACATAAACTTAACTGACCTTTCTCGTTGTCAAGGCTTTAAGCTGCTGTTATCTACGCAAGATAAGGTATTTTGGTATGAAAACCTTCATTTTTAATTTAACAAAGTATCTTGTTTCATGAATACATATCTGGCGTTGGAAGCAAAGTAAACGTCTTAAAAACTTGGTTGGAGATTCAGCGAGAAATCATGATTTTAACTGTGGATTTACCTCCTGCCTCGATAGACGTACTGTATGCAGCATGTCTGTCCCAATATGCCGGCTAACGCTATATATATTATATATATACTGTATATATATATAATATATAGAGCCCACCGATGAAGACCGATTTTTACAACAATACAAATATTTTGGCTACTTAACGTTGTAGAGCGTCCTCTGGTGGACAGACTATGTAACACCATCACTAACAGGGACGTTGTAGAGCGTCCTCTGGTG
>NC_048410.1:119682-120671 GCF_013103735.1 Etheostoma cragini
GACAGACTATGCAACGCCATCACTAACAGGGACGTTGTAGAGCGTCCTCTGGTGGACAGACTATGTAACGGCATCACTGACGGTCCGTTTTTTCTTTTATTTAAAAAAATATTCATTCATCAGAATCATTTATTTGTCATTATAAATGATTCTGATGAATAAATATTTAAAAAAAATCTTTTTTATATCAGCCATTATAAATGCCGATACCGATAGATTGCAAAATGCCTAATATCGGCCGATAATATCAATATTTATTGGGCTCTAATAAATATATACATACTGTATATATCTGGCAGGTAGAAAAGAAATGTGGGACAAAGAGCGAGAGACGGAGAAAGACAGTTTCTTCCCGTCATAGATGATTGAACCTAAAATGGGAAGATCAGCACTGAGCTTCTTTTTCCAGCCGCCTGAGACGAACTCCCTGCTTAGCAACAGACATTACTCCTCCCAGTCCAGCCGACTATCAGGCTGCATACCACAGGCTGTTTCACACCGTTAAAGACTAAACAGACAGAGATAAACTCACGGAGGTGATGCTCTCCAACGCCCACTCACTCAAACTTGTAATGTTGATGTTGGTTGCGAAGCCAAAAACAACCAAAGACACTTTTGGAATAAAGGGTAACTTCATTTTTCTTTCCAACCCTAATTTTTCTACATTTTTGTTTGTAAGTGACTGATGAAAACCAAACTCTTTGTAATTGGTCCAGTATTGAGAAAGAAAACTGTACCTGGCAGCTGTGGACCATGTTGCAATGTAACCCTACAGACAACATGTCTGATAACATTATGGGATGGATCCCTACAGAGATTTACCTTTTAGTTAAAGAGTCAGATCATTTTAGTTTAACATGAAACAGAAATCCCCATCATCAAACCCACCAGACTCCATTTAAATAATCACAACTTTTAGCATGTATAGAGCAGCATATCTCCACCAGACTCCATGTAAATAATCACTACTTTTAGCATGTATAGAGCAG
>NC_048410.1:120771-123172 GCF_013103735.1 Etheostoma cragini
CATGTGTTTCTGATTACATCCGAGCTGTGAAACACAATAGCCCTCTTCAGCCCTCTTCAGCCCTCTTCAGCCCTCTTCAGCCCTCTTCAGCCCTCTTCTTGATCCTGTTCCCTCGGATTCGGCCTGACACTTCGTACGACTCCCGACCACAAACAGCGACATGGAAACCCAAAACCTGTAAACAGTCCGGGTTCTGGGCTCGAGAAGGAAAACCGCAGAGTTCACAACAGCATAATGTGATTATGGGTGAGGGGGGGGGGGCGGGGGGGGGCACCGAACCAACAGAACTGCATTATGGAATATTATGAGAGCCTGTTTCCATTATGTGCTTTTTGAGAATCAAAGTTCTTCTACGCACTTTTCGTGTTGTTAGACGTAGAACGTGACCCAGAGTCTGAGCCCTGAAGGCTGGGATGTTGTCCCATTGACCTCCATCAACGCTGCAGCCATCTCGCTCAGTACTGCACCAATGTCCAAAACTGTGTTGTCACGCCGCCAAGTTTTTGTCACTTTTTATTTATTTTTTTATTGCTTTTTCCAATTTTTTTGTCACTTTTTTGTCACTTTTTTCTGAGTTTTTTGTTACTTTTTTTCCGAGTTTTTTTGTCACGTTTTTGTCACTTTTTTCAGAGTTTTTGTCACTTTTTTCAAGTTTTTTGGCACTTTTTACAAAATCTTTATCACTTTTTTGTCGCTTTATTTCAATTTTTTTGTCACTTTATTCTAAGTTTTTGTCACTTTTTTATCACTTTTATAAAAAACATTCTTTCTTTATCCAATTTTTTGCCACATTTTTCCAAGTGTTTTGTAACTTTTTTTTACAAAATCTTTGTCACTTTTTTGTCGTTTTTTTTCAAGTTTTTTTGTCATTTTTTTCCAAGTTTTTGTCACTTTTTTATCACTTTTTAAAAAAAGAGATTCTTGCTTTATCCAATTTTTTTTCCAATTTTTTCCAAGTGTTTTGTAACGTTTTTAACAACACTTTTAAAAACACTTTTAACAACACTTTTTTTGTCACTTTTTCCGAGTTTTTTGTCACTTTTTTTCCGAGTTTTTTTGGCACGTTTTTGTCACGTTTTTTGTCACATTTTTCCAAGTTTTTGTCACTTTTTTTAAATAAAAGATCTTGATTTTTCAAATTTTTTTGCCACTTTTTTGCCACTTTTTTTCAGTTTTTGTCACTTTTTTCAAGTTTTTTGTCACTTTTTTCCAAGTTTTTGTCACTTTTTTATCACTTTTATATAAAACATTCTTTCTTTATCCAATTTTTTTGCCACTTTTTTCCAAGTGTTTTGTAACTTTTTTACAAAATCTTTGTCACTTTTTTGTCGTTTTTTTCAAGTTTTTTGTCACTTTTTTCCAAGTTTTTGTCACTTTTTTATCACTTTTTTAAAAAAAGATTCTTGCTTTATCCAATTTTTTTGCCACTTTTTTCCAAGTGTTTTGTAACTTTTTTACAAAATCTTTGTCACTTTTTTCCACACTTTTGGTATAAATTTGACTCAAGGACAACACAAGGGTTAATTTAACATCATTTTGGCATCTGAAAATCATGTGAATTCCTTCGATAGTTTAGTCTACAGAGTCAGTGGGGGGGGGGGGGGGGGGGGGGGGCAGTAGGTCAGACAGACAGGATGTTGGAGCTCAGTCAATTAGACATTTTTCTTTATTGAAGAGTAGTTTATGCAAGTTTTCCACATTTGGAGCCGGTCAGCGCTCCATCTCTGTATTTATACATCAGAAATTCTTCACATGCTTCATAAAAACTCTCGGATAAGAATTACTCTTCATCGTACACGTCAACGGGGAAAAGGCACAATGGCAGATAAGTGCTGAATAAAAGGGCATTTTTTAGTATAATTCATAAATGTTTCTGTTACACGCAAACTTTGTACACCAGATCAGAACATAGATACAAATCTGAAGAAAGAAAAGTGAACATCTTTTTAGTTAGAGTTGAATATGAGATCAGAACTTTAAAGGGTAACTTTAGTTTGTTCAACCGGGTTTTCCCATGTTTTGTCTTAGGCTAATGGGCAATTGCACACCTTCAATTTACATCCACAAAAGTGCTTGTTTTGCCGCTGACAGGCTCAGGTTATTATTATTCTAAGTGTCTGACAACATTATGGAAAGGATGCCTGCAGAAAAATACCTTATTTAAAAGAGTGAGATACTTTTTTAGATTTTTCTGCAAAATTGCTATTGCTATACCCACCAGACTCCATGTAAACAAACAATAATGTTACCATCCTATAACACGTTTTATTCAGCTTATTGCTAAAAGTAGTGATAATAAACATGCAGTCTGGTGGAGATAAGATGCTCTATACACGCTAAAAGTAGTGATTATTTACATGGAGTCTGGTGGAGATATGCTGCTCTACACACGCTAAAAGTA
>NC_048410.1:123272-127894 GCF_013103735.1 Etheostoma cragini
TGTGTGTGTGTGTGTGTGTGTGTGTGTGTGTGTGTGAGCGGCTGACCTTCCTAACTCTCTTACCTTGTGGACTCCCAAAAACACAGACATGTCCACATGAAGACGATTTACAGCGCTGCTAACCTGCAGACTGGTGTCTGACCTCCAGTCCCTGAAGTATTCATTCTTAGAGTGTGTGTGTGCGTTTGTGTGTGTGTGTGTGTCTCTCTCATACTCATACTACTCTCTACTGTTGTGTGTGTGTAATACTTGGCTCCTGTGCAATACTATGCTGTTTCGATTTTTTTGACGTTTTCTAACCTTTCCCAAAGTTCTTTCTCACAAACATCTTTGTCGATGATTTCTGAGTTTTTTGGGACGTTTTTGTTGTTTTTTCCCGATATTTCTGTCACAATTCTTTTACTGTTCTTAAAGTTTTTTTTCTGAAGATGCTATTTAATTAAATAAAAACCCCAAATTCATTAAAACTGAACTGATGTCTGCTTTTCTCGTTTAGTATAATCTATATAGATGAGGGTTATCCGAAAATGCGACGAAAATGTCAAGATTTTGTCCCTTTTTTAGTCAATGTAATTAATAATTTCTACTTTTTAACTCAAATATTAGGTATATATCTATATAACTGAGGGTTATTGACCATGGACTCCGAAGAGTAGTGTAGAGCTTTAAGGTAGTGGTAGTGGAAACTAAAACAAAAGTCTGAAACACATTTTTTGGACATACAAGGGACACAAATGTCTGCAGGGTCTCTTTACCTTGTCCTTTATCCACGAAGCTCGTGATGGTGTTGGCCAGTCCCGCCTCGTGCAGCGCGCTCCCGTTCAGCTCCCCGCTGGACAGAGACCAGTACAGAGCCAGCATGTAGTCGTGGGGGGTAACCAGCGGCTGCTTGGGGTGCGCCTCGTGCCCCTTGAGTTTCTGCGCTTTGCTGCTGAATCCCCGCTGCGCGTGCGGACCCGCGGTCTGCTTCTGCGGAACCGGTCTCTGCGCCGTGGCGCCTCTTGGAGAAACCTTCCCCGGTGTCTTCCCCGGTGGGGCACCACCAACAAGCCCAGCCGCAGTCTCCACTTCTCTCCCTGCATCGTGCGCGCTAAGAGCCGCGGGAGCGTGCGCTTTAATGTGAGCATCCCCGCCGGGGAGCCAGGAGCGCGCAGCCGCGTCTTTGCGTCCTAAACCGCCTGCTCGGTCCCGCGGCTGCAGCTGCTGCGGCTTCTGCGGCTGTGCGCGGTTCCCGGGCGCATACAAGAGGGCAGAGGTCACGAGCTTGCCTCTGAAAGCAGTCGTCTCGCCTTTGATTAACGGCGGACCGGTCCGGATCCGCGTAATCCGCTCCGCGGGAGAGGGTTTCCACACCGGTGCGGACCCGCCGGGTCCTCTGCCGGTTCCTCCGTGGGTTTGCTGTCCTTGCCCGCGCGCCGTTGCCTCTCTGAGCCGCTGGTGTTGCTGCTCCGTGGGTCTGGTTCGGCCCAGGGACCCGAATCCGGAACGCAGGTGAAGCAGAGTCCAGCAGCTCAGCAGAAGAGAGAGACGCGTCGCAACATTCATCCTAAAACCCTTGTGCGTCTTGCCAGACCGTCATTGTAACAAAGCGCAGAGCCGGGACCCGGTTTAGATTAGAAAAAGAGCAGGACCCGGACCCGGTTTAGAGCAGAAACAGAAGAGGCAGCAGCAGTCCTGTTCGGTCCGAAACGTTCATCCTCTGAGGTTCCTCTGCGCTCTGCAGCCAGAGGGGAAAGGCGTAAGACGTGCTGCTCCCGTCTGAAGCGAACTACAGACATATAGGGTGTAAAAGCTAAGATGTGGTCTAGAGCGGAGCTTTACAAGGTGAAGAAACACTTCCTGCAACCCTTTAATCTCCCATCCGTCTTCTGTCAGAACCATAGTGCTGCAGGGATCCTGTGTGGGATCAAAAAATGAATCAAAAAGATTCAAAAGATTTTTAAAAAAGTGCAGAAATCCAGGAGAAAACGCAGCGACCTGCTGACTCCGCGGCCCGGGACTCTGCTGGACGTCTTGGAAGAAACTTCTTTAAATCCAGCTTCTCTCCCCCAAGAGAGGCAGCAATGGCGTAATGCCTCCGTTTGTTGTTTTTTTTTCTCTTTCCCTTCAAAGTTTGAACTCCGTCCAGTGAAAATGTTTCGCTCACACACACACACACACACACACACACACACACACACCTGCAGGTGCTCCAGCAGACCTGAGGAATTGGAAACGGGATTCCACGAGCTGTTTTAATTAGCCCGTGATGTCATACTGTCCGAGCTCATTTAGCAGCAATATTTCTTCTTAAATCTTCCTCCCCTTGCTTTCCACCAATGACTCACTCTAGAGCTGTAACATTAAATGGCACAACCCCCCCCCCCCCCCCCCCCCCCCCCCCCCCCCCCCCCCCCCCCCCCCCTTCCACAGAAGAGAAAGAAAAAGAAAAACTGCATTATGTCATCTGAAGTGAGCAGCGGTAACACTTTACATTAAGGTAAAAAAAACATGATAAGTTACTGTTTTTGAAAGAGTAACAAATGATTAATTACCCTTTTTCAGAAGGATGACGAATGATTCTGAAAAATAGTAACTACCCTCCTGAAAAAGGGTAACTAACGCATCACCATCACATCGTTGCTTGAAAAATTAATTAAAAAATGTTTGCGTTATAACGAGATATTTCTGTTATTATAACCACATGTGTCCAAGATCTAACAAGATATGTTCAAATTATAACAAGATATATTACTAGACTCACGGTCCATAAAAAACAACAACAACCAAAAAGATACAGATACACAAGACAGACACCAATTAAGTAAGACAGCTACACCAGTACTCCCATAAGGGGGACAGGTATCAAATACCGATCCCTGGGCCAATCAGATGGGAAATGACAGAGTTACAAGAAGAATTCAGGCGACCGATAGATTTAAAAAAGCGGAGGATGTTATAACTCCTGCTTTACAGAACAATTCACCTGCACTACACCACCTAGGTTTCCTCAGTAGAATGCGCAAACAATCATTATAATTATGACAAGATATGTTCACATCATAACAAGATACGTTCACATTATAACAAGATACGTTCACATTAAAACAAGATATGTTCACATTATCACAATATATGTTCACATCATAACAAGATACGTTCACATTATAACAAGATACGTTCACATTATAACAAGATACGTTCACATTAAAACAAGATATGTTCACATTATCACAAGATATGTTCACATCATAACAAGATATGTTCACATCATAACAAGATATGTTCACATTATAACAAGATATGTTCACATTATAACAAGATATGTTCACATTATAACAAGATATGTTCACATCAAAACAAGATATTTTCACAATATAACAAGATATGTTTACATTATAACAAGATATGTTCACATTATAACAAGATATGTTCACATTATAACAAGATATGTTTACATTATAACAAGATATGTTTACATTATAACAAGATATGTTCACATCATAACAAGATATGTTTACATTATAACAAGATATGTTTACATTATAACAAGATATGTTTACATTATAACAAGATATGTTCACATTATAACAACATATGTTCACATCATAACAAGCTCTGTTCACATTATAACAAGATATTGTCACATTATAACAAGATATGTTCACATCATAACAAGATATGTTCACATTATAACAAGATATGTTCACATTATAACAAGATATTGTCACATTATAACAAGATATGTTTACATTATACCAAGATATGTTCAAATCATAACAAGTTATTTTCATTATTATGATAATTTTCCGCTTTTTCAACTCAAATAATTGGTATAATTCTATTTAAATGAGGATTATGGACCATGAATTCCAAAAAGTAGTAAAACTAGTAAAGTAGTGGTGGTGAAAACTAAAAAAAAGTCTAAAAAAAGGGACAAAAATGTGAGACAACACAAGGGTTAATTCATGATGCCACGAGGACTGCCAGCTTGGTGTCATAAATCTAGTTTCGAGGCATGCTCGAGGACTAATTAGCAGCCAGAAAGCTCGGGTTCAGATTCGGAGATTTTGGCAGTGGACAAGGGTCTCTGGTGGTTTGTAACAGGAGCCGGGGTTCTGGTCCAGTGTTCCTGTTTCTCTCCCTGTTTCTCTTTCCTTTACTTGCAACCTGTGTCTTCCACCGCTGGCCTCCCTATGAGCCGGGATGATGGATGGACAGCAGTGATTGGATAATACGAGGCTGTCATGGATCAGGTGTAAAACCAACCTGATCCGGTCGGTTCACCTTAACAGCTGAAGGACGTGAGTACCAGTGACTGGTCGAGGAGCTGCAGCAGCAACGAGGCTCAGAGGCTTTTATTGTGAAATACAGCTGTGGAAATTGCAGCAATAGTAAATTTCTCATGTTGAGAACACAAATAGCCTACGCGTCTCGTTCATTCTCAAGAAAAAAAACATGGACAGTTAAAGAAGTGGACCAACAGGTCCTGTTGTTTCCGCGGAGACCAGTGAAGTCTGTTAGAAGCTCTTTCCCGGACGAACCTGGGGGAAAGGTCGTGAGTACTCTCTACATACTACTCTCTACTGATGTCTCTCTACATACTACTCTCTACTGTTGTCTCTCTACATACTTCTCTCTAC
>NC_048410.1:127994-129263 GCF_013103735.1 Etheostoma cragini
GAGAATCAGCAGGTTGAAGCAGCAGGGTTGTAGTTCTCCACTTTTCTCTCCTGCAGCTGAACTCACTCAGAGGAAGTTATTAGTTTGACCTGAAGGTGAATCTGATCGTCTGTTTTCCGTCTGTGTTTCGAGTGAGTCTGATGGGTCTGATGGGTTGTGAGGGTTAAGTGTTGTTGCTTCACCTTGAACACAGAAGTGTGACTCATTTCAGGGTGTTGTTTCATTGCTGCAATTGGTATATAGACTGATAGTGTGCCGCAGGCTGATGCGACAAGTATGTTCATGTTCAATAGTTTGAACGGTGGTTAGGCCAAATAGAACCAAGGTGATTTTGGTGAATGTAAAAGTTATTTATTGGTTTCAAAGAGTTCAAATGTTGAGCTCATGTTGTCCTCAGGTCAAATGGACCCGTTTTCCTACATCAATGGTCCCAATAGTAATTCCCCAAAATAACATGATTGATTCCACACAAAGAGTACAAAGTACAAATCTCTACTGTCAATTTTATAGCATTTGATAACAAATGGAAGTGTTTTTGAAATAGTATTGAGTAAAAGTTGACATATCCCAGTCTGTGATTATCATCCACATCCATTCCTTTAATTTTAGTCTTAGGGCCTGTGAGACTCACGGTTAGCAGGACGAGGACCCAAATACAGGAGACGAGTAGGTTGATTCAACAGAAAGGGAACTTTAATAACAAAACTGGATCCAAAAACAGACAGTTGATAAAGATAATCCAGAAAAACTAAAAAGACAATGAAGTAGAAGTATCTATACAATAGGTACACACGGCCAGGAACGAACTCGCAATCCAACACTGAATGAAAAGTAAAGGAGGAAGGAAAGGAAAGGAAAGGAGGGGGGTAGGAACAGGTTAAACACATCTGGGCGGGGCAGACTCCTGAGCAAAGAGCAAAGCTAGACAACAACCCAGAAAACCTAAAACCAAAAACTAAAGAGTAGTATGTAGAGACAACAGTAGAGAGTAGTATGTAGAGAGACATCAGTAGAGAGTAGTATGTAGAGAGACAACAGTAGAGAGTAGTATGTAGAGAGACAACAGTAGAGAGTAGTATGTAGAGAGACATCAGTAGAGAGTAGTATGTAGAGAGACATCAGTAGAGAGTAGTATGTAGAGAGACAACAGTAGAGAGTAATATGTAGAGAGACATCAGTAGAGAGACAACAGTAGAGAGACAACAGTAGAGAGTAGTATGTAGAGACAACAGTAGAGAGTAGTATGTAGAGAGACATCAGTAGAGAGTA
>NC_048410.1:129363-131386 GCF_013103735.1 Etheostoma cragini
GTCTATCTGTAAAGTGTCTTGAGATAACTCTTGTTATGAATTGATACTATAAATAAATTTGAATTGAATTGAATTGAAACAAGAGGCAGGTGTCACCATAGACAGTTAAAGAAATGTGTTAGGAGATGACACAGGCATAAGCTAATTACTGCTAACTAACATGCTAGTTAACATTAACATAGACACAGGCTAATTACTGCTAACTAACATGCTAGTTAACCTTAACACAAGTATAAGCTAATTACTGCTAACTAACATGCTAGTTAACCTTAACACAGGCATAAGCTAATTACTACTAACTAACATGCTAGTTAACATTAACATAAGGCATAAGCAATAATCCAAACGTGAAGAAATTAAAGCATGAACAAGCATCGCCATCACTTTTTGAGAGACCACAGATCTGATCTTAGCAATGTTCCTGAGATGGAAAAAACAAGAACAAACCACAGATTTCACATCACTGTTAAAATACATAGATTTGTCAAAAATGACATTAGAGTCAGAGAGTGATAAAGCCCCAATGACCTGCCTAATCTTAGGGGTAGTGCTGTCTGAGGCAAAAATCATCACCTCAGTTTTATCTGAATTTAATTGCAAAAGATTTGTCAGCCATCCATTTGTTAATGGAGGCTCAACAAGTGTGCAACAAGGACAGTTTGGCTACCCTGTTGTCTAGCCTAATGGAACTGTTAAAGGTAGACTTAAAACCAGCCACCACGTGACTGATTGTAAATGCTCACACAGATGTCAAAGGTGCATGACCTTTTTGTATTTGTGATGACCTCTTAGGCCTTTTTTCATTTCTATTTTCGAGAGATTTTATTTATTGTTCTATGAAATAGAAAATGAAAATCAAAGCATATTTTAAATTTCTCCCATCCCGTTTTGACCATGAAAAGGAAAAACGCCTTGCATTTCAATTTCAAATTTTGTATTTTAAAACGGAAATCAAATGAACAAAAAAGTACACGGAATAAAGAAAAAGACATCATGAATAAAATCATCATTTTTTTTATCTCTAGCTGTTCTGTTTCACTGTCACACACAACTTCACTGGTGCTATCTTCAGTGGGACTTCATCCCCAGTGTAAAGGAATGGAAACATCTTCTCAGTGAAAGTGTGCGTGAAGGTGTGTATGTGTGTGTTAGTCTCAGCATCAGAGAACGACAGCTCTCCTCTGTTCCAGTCCAGAGTCACTCTGATCCTCTGGACCTTCTTCTGCACTATGAGACGAGTGGATCGATCTGGTGCTGACCGTGCTGAGTATTTACCTTTATGGAACATTATTTTCCATAACCCAGACCGTATGTCTCCATTCTTCTGGACAGACTCTGCTACCACACCCAGTGACCAGCCTGTACTGTCTCCAACCTCGACATCCCAGCTGTGAGTCCCTGAGTTAAAGCCTTCAGAACCCAGGACATAGCAGAGTTTACCAAACCTTTCTGCGTTATCAGGAAGCTGCTGTCTCCCTCGTAGTCTCACACTGGTCAGATCTCCAGACAGGATGAGACATGGATGAGCAGTGTTTGGGTCCAGAATCACAGGAGTGTAGGAGACTTTCATCTTGGTCCAGATGTTGAAGCCCAGGTTGCCCAGGTGTTGGGCCTCGTCTATCAGAGCTCCTGAGAGCAGCTGTGGATCCTCCAGCAGGGGGCGCTGCTGGACTCTTCCCACTGCAGCCTTGTAGTTGATCAGGAATGAGACGTCTTCAGCTCTCAGCTGCTCCTCTGTGGCTCTGACTGAGTCTGAAAGAGCTGCTATCTCTCTGCTCAGAGCCTCCATCTTCTCCTTCATCCTCTGACTCTTCTGCTCCTCTTCCTCCCTCAGTGCAGCCAACCTGGCCTCCTCTTCCTCTTCCAGAAACTGGTGAAGCTTCCTAAACTGATCCTTAATCTGCGTCTCTGTGCGTCGGGCCTGGACCTTTGTGTGTCCTGCTGCCTGATCACACTTCACTTTAACTTGTTCAAAACCCTTTAACTTCTCCTTTAAGGGCTCCAGAGTTTCCTGAAGCTCCTT
>NC_048410.1:131486-143296 GCF_013103735.1 Etheostoma cragini
TCCACCTGGACCACAGGGGCCTCTTCTCCACCTGAGACCTCTTCTCCACCTGGACCAGAGGGGCCTCTTCTCCACCTGAGGCCACTTCTCCACCTGGACCACAGGGGCCTCTTCTCCACCTGAGGCCACTTCTCCACCTGGGCCACAGGGGCCTCTTCTCCACCTGGACCACAGGGGCCTCTTCTCCACCTGGACCACAGGGGCCTCTTCTCCACCTGAGGCCTCTTCTCCACCTGGGCCAGGTGTTTGCTTAGCGGGTCTGTGGTTCCAGCTCCGTCATCCAGCTTCACCCTGGCAATGTTGACTCGAAGGTCTCTCTCCTCCCTGAAGCCTGCTGGCCCCGGGGAGACCAGAACCAGCTCTGGCGCCTGATACAGTGTGTGTGTGTGTGTGTGTGTGTGTGTGTGTGTATGTAAGCACATACGTGTGTGTGTTTACAGTAGTACAGTTATGTGTGCATGTATTTAATGTAAGAATGTGTGTGCGTGAGTGTGTGTGTGTGTGTGTGTATGTGTATGTGTGTGTGTGTGTGTGTGCCTGTGAGTGTGTGTATGTATGTATGAAGGAAGCGATGATTGCAGCCTATGCCCCCCCCCACCCATCCTTTGACGCACGGTGGAAACGTGTTGGCGTGGAAACGGCTGCAGGCCGGCGGAGCTCGGTAACCTGAGGATGAGGAATCACAGCGTGTGTGCAGGTGTTTCTGTGTTTACACAGGGGATACGGGGGGGGGGGGGGGGGGGGGGGGGGGGGGGGGGGGGGGGGGGGGGGGGGGGGGGGGGTAAAGACTGCTGAGTTTGTCATTTTAAAGGAGCAGTTCAGGAAATAAGATTTGTTTCCTTGCAGAGAGTTAGATGAAGAGGCCGACACCGAGCTGAGGCCAGTGGATGATGTCAATGACTCTGGCAGCATTCCTCTAAAAACTACATTTTAAAGGGTCATTTGGTTGTTTTTTTGTAACCTCAAAGATTATTGTTCTGGTCCTTTAAAGACATTCTTGTGTGTGTGTGTGTGTGTGTGTGTGTGTGTGTGTGTGTGTTGTTTTTTAATACTCACCTCTGACATCTCGCTCAAACTGCTTCTGTTCTGTCGTTTTTAATCGATCAGCTTCAGACTGTCTGCGAGCTTCTCCTGACAATACGGTGATGACGACTATGCGACAGTTGCGTGGTTATGACGCAACCGTTAGCCCATTCTTATAAAAACATAACGTGAGAGCCAAGGTAACCGCGCCTTTTATACATCGTTGTCATTCCTTAGAAATGAACAACGCACAAATAGAGTCGATAAACGCTTCAGATGGAAAGGTATTCTCTGTCAAAGTGGCGTCAAGCTGAATGGGAGTCAATGGGATGCTAACTGCAGGTGATGGCTTTGTCAAATTAAAATGGCGCCTTGGGAGCTACGCTTACAGAGGAGAGGCTGACCCTCTTTGGCTGTTACTCCTTCTCCACCTCACCTGTCTGACCTCCCCCCCCCCTCTCTATGATCTGCCCCCTCTCTTTTCAGCACATGGCCCTTATGTTACCTGGCATGCGAATACAGCCGTTTATTTTCCCGGGGATCCGTTTTCTGGACATCTCTGCCAGAGACAATATTATGCTGGAAACATGCAGGTATTACCTGTTAAGATTTCACATGGACAAATAAACCGGATTGGCCCAACAGAGAAGAGACTGTGTGCGAAACCAGGGGGAAGCTGCTCAATCACTAATAATTACCCCCCCCTCCATACATCCATCCATCGGCCTCTCTGTCTCCCCCCCCACCGGTCCAGGTGATTTCCAACCACCTCTGTCATTTATCTTCCCCGGCCTTTGATTTCAACGTGACATTCATTTCACGCTCATTTCCTCTCAGCTCAGCTGCTGCTGCCGTGAAGGCCGGCCTTTCATACGCAGCTCAGGGCCACTAAACAGGCTCTTATGCTCTGACCTTTAGAGGGGGGGTGGTGGTGGGGGGGGGGAGACAAACAGCGCTCAGCAGGGCGTAAATGATGATGGATCTGTTCTGGCCAACTTCGGGGGTTGAGTTACGCGGGACTGGCTGCGGTTTCCATCTGGCTGCATGTGCTCAGGATCAGGCTCCGAGGGCAGGACTGCAGATCTGTTGTTACACTCGCAGGGCTAATAAGGACTCTCTGGGGCTAATGAGGACTCTCTGGGGCTAATGAGGACTCTCTGGGGCTAATAATGACTCTCTGGGGCTAATGAGGACTCTCTGGGGCTAATGAGGACTCTCTGGGGCTAATGAGGACTCTCTGGGTTAATAAGGACTCTCTGGGGCTAATGAGGACTCTCTGGGGCTAATGATGACTCTCTGGGTTAATAAGGACTCTTGGGGTTAATAAGGACTCTCGGGGGTTAAAACATAGGACAAGGTTAATTGCTGAGTGGCTAATTAAGAGGTAGTTACTACCTTTTAAGTGAACTATTCGGATAAAGGACGATGCAGTTACTTTTACTGTTAAACCTCTCTCTTTCGCTCTGTGTGTCTGTGTGTGTGTGTGTGTGTGTGAGTTTACTAAGGCTGGGCAGCTGCTGCCCTCCAGTGGCTCACTGAGGTTTTTACAAAAACTGTACGGCATATACTGTACTGTAAATGGAAATAAATTATCCAATTTTCATTTCTCATGGTTGAATATTTAAAGTGGACATTAGAGAGTAGAATGTAGAGAGACAACAGTAGAGAGTAGCATGTAGAGAGTAGTATGTATATATATATATATATATATATATATATATATATATATATGTCAGGCTGTAGTCTGCAGCATGAGAAGACCTGAACGTGAGCTGTAAATGTGCCAGAGGCCGTAAACAGGGCGTGAGCTGCAGTAAAAAGCCTGATCCAGATGCCGTAGGCATTATCATTATTATTATTATATTCTGAATGCACTGTATACATCTCCAAAGAATGCTTCTAAAACCTGAATAATATCACACATGTCTTAATCTGAAAATGCTATATTCAGAAAAATATATTCTGAACATCCAACCGGAATATGCTGTTTACATGACCTTAACATAACATTATGAATATTACCTAAGTGGAATATTGGTGTGTACTGGAAGTGGGTGAACACCATTAGATTACTTACAATCACTTTGTGTATTCCAAGTTTTCTGATTAAATGTGTTTAAATGTGCAAATGAAGCATTATCTCAGGCCGGTAAATGTGTGATAATTAGAACTTTCCAGAACAAAAACCTTAATAATTCGATAAGTAAGAATTTTTGTTTTATTTAGTTGTCAACAGATTCAAAATAAATCAATTTTCTCCATGTTTTCAACAATGAAATTTCAACATATCAGTCTCTGGATAATATCTGATCAACGCCCTGTGTGATGGCTAGACATGTACAAGTGAAAATAAAGACCAGTTCAGACTCAGCTGGTCACTCTGATCCTCTGGACCTTCTTCTGCACTACGAGATCAGTGCGTGGAGCTGGTGGTGAGCCCACTGCATATTTAGCTTTATGGAACAATATGATCCATAATCCAGTCTGTATGCTTCCCTTCCTCTGGACAGACTCTGCTAACATGCCGATTGCCCAGCCTGTACTGTCTCCAACCTCGACATCCCAGCTGTGTGTCCCTGAGTTAAAGCCCTCAGAGCCCAGGACAGAGGGGTATCTATCAAACCTCTCTAGATTATCAGGAAGCTGCTGTCTCTCTCCTCGTCTCACACTGGTCAGGTCTTCAGACAGGATGAGGGTTGGACCAGCAGTGTTTGGATCCAGAATCACAGGGGTGTAGGAGACGTTGTCCTTCACCTTGGTCCAGATGTTGAAGCCCAGGTTGCCCAGGTGAGTCTCCAGAGTCTGGTTTTAGGACGTAAGAGACATCTCCTGAAATGAAATTACCCATAATCCATTTTATTTTAATGTTACAAACAGCTGGTCGAAACGGCAGAGTTTTAGACAAAGCCTCAACGAGCGCCCAAAAGCACGGTGACGTTATACGGTGGAGCGAGATGGAGAGTGACTGAAGAGAGAGAGAGCTCCCAGTAGCGTTAGAACAAAGCAGTTAAACAGAGAAATGAAACTAATTCCACACTAGAAATGTAACCGTAGCAAGCATCTCACTAACGTTATCCACACTTAGACAAAACCAATGATACATCCAGCTACAACAAAAGAGCCTAAAAGTTGGAAGATAGAACAGAAGAATAGGTTAAATTAACAAAAAAAATGTATTCTTAATTAAATACAATCAAAAGAAAACTAGACATATCTTTGTGAGACAGCAGTAGGATGCGTGCAGATTAAAACGTTAAATTCTGTGACTTTTCTTTGTCTTTTCTTAACTGCTCTGTTCCACTGTCACACACACATTTACAGGTGAAATTTTGACTTCATTAGCAGTTAAAATGAATGGAAACATGGTCTCAGTAAAGGTGTGTGTGAAGGTGTGTATGTGTGTGTTAGTATCTGCATCAGAGAACGACAGCTCTCCTCTGTTCCAGTCCAGAGTCACTCTGATCCTCTGGACCTTCTTCTGCACTACAACATCAGTGCGTGGAGCTGGTGGTGAGCCCACTGCATATTTAGCTTTATGGAACAATATGATCCATAATCCAGTCTGTATGCTTCCTTTCCTCTGGACAGACTCTTCTAACATGCCGATTGCCCAGCCTGTACTGTCTCCAACCTCAACATCCCAGCTGTGAGTCCCTGAGTTAAAGCCCTCAGAGCCCAGGACAGAGGGGTATCTATCAAACCTCTCTGGATTATCAGGAAGCTGCTGTCTCGCTCCTCGTCTCACACTGGTCAGGTCTTCAGACAGGATGAATAATGGATGAGCAGTGTTTGGGTCCAGAATCACAGGAGTGTAGGAGACCATGTCCTTCATCTTGGTCCAGATGTTGAAGCCCAGGTTGCCCAGGTGTTGGGCCTCGTCTATCAGAGCTCCTGAGAGCAGCTGTGGATCCTCCAGCAGGGGGCGCTGCTGGACTCTTCCCACTGCAGCCTTGTAGTTGATCAGGAATGAGACGTCTTCAGCTCTAAGCTGCTCCTCTGTGGCTCTGACGGAGTCTGAAAGAGCTGCTATCTCTCTGCTCAGAGCCTCCATCTTCTCCTTCATCCTCTGACTCTTCTGCTCCTCTTCCTCCCTCAGTGCAGCCAGCCTGGCCTCCTCTTCCTCTTCCAGAAACTGGTGAAGCTTCTTAAACTGATCCTTAATCTGCATCTCTGTGTGTCGGGCCTGGACCTTTATGTGTCCTGCTGTCTGATCAAACTTCACTTTAACTCGTTCAAAACCCTTTAACTTCTCCTTTAAGGTTTTCAGAGTCTCCCGACGCTCCTTCCTGTTTTGTCGTGCAGCTTCATCGACGGGTCTGATTCTGTGGTTGGAGTGTGTTTCTGAATCTCTGCAGATGACACACACCGGCTGCTGATGGTCCAGACAGAAGAGTTTGAGTTTCTCAGAGTGCAGACTGCAGAGAACCTCTGACGGTCTCTGACCTCTCTCCAGTAAGAAGGCCTCACACAGGGTCTTCAACACCAGGTTACAAGGTGGTTTTGAATTTGAGTACGTCGTATTACAGACTGGACACTCTCGAGCTTGTTTCTGTCTCCACCAGCGCTGCAGACAGTCTTTACAGAAGCTGTGGCTACATGACAGAACAACAGGATCCCTAAAGACATCGTGACAGACCGGACAGCAGAGATCCTCCTCTGATCTGGAAGCCATTTGGTCTCAGAGTGAAGCTGAAAACACAGCAGACAGAAAGAACAGTCAGTCATGGTGTTGACTTGGATAAGATTATTTCCTTTTTTATTTTACTTCTTGGTTAGTGGGTGCTGGGCAGGTCTATCTACTGGCTTTTAGTGCCCATATTATGGAAAAATCTTTTTCTGGGATTTGCGGTGGGGACGGGAAGGGATGAGGTGGAGCACCTTTAAAGACAGGCATCAAGGAACTAAAACTGGCCAAGGGGAGGAAGATTGAGGGGCACTTTAACGAGGGTGACCCCGGCAAGTCTGGATCCTCACGAACTTCAAGGGTTCAAAAGACCCAAGCCCAAGTACCACCAGCAATTTGGCCGAGTATCTCAACTATTTCTTGGTGCGCTTTGAGGAAAAGGGGGGCAGGACTGAGCCGACATCAGCCACACCAACAACACTCACCCACAGAGGAGGTCGGGGGGGGGCATTTCTTGTCTTGAACCCCAGGAAGGGGTCCCGGAGAGAGTATGCAGCTCTTCTTGTGTGTGTGTACATGTACACATTCAGCAGTAAGCCAAACTCCATTCAAATGAATACGGGAGTTAGGATATAGCGTCCAAGCTCCTGGTGATTTATTTGGTGTCACCGTCATATACAGTGTGAATAAGAGTGAAACCGTAGAACATAAACAAAAATATACATAAGCAAGATGCACAATCAAAGTATACACTGTAATATAAACTCTACATAGCTACTATCCATCAGTTGTATAGTATTCTAAGTGTACAGTCTACATGGCATGCAGTTAAGCTGATACATGTGGTTAATACTATGGTTTACTAATTTACAAAAATAAGGCTTAGTAAGACATTCATTGCAAAAAATGTGTCCAGATATTGTTCTATGATCTGTGCTAAACTAGTACTTAGAGGATTTCAAAGGTATAAACAAAAAAAAGATTACTGCAGATGAAATGAGTGAGTCCATTCAGCAAAAATAAAGCCGCCTACTAAAACTAAAATGGCCGACTTCCTGTTCTGGGTCAAAGTGCATGTCAAACTAAAATAAATGTAAAAGGTCTTCAACCTCTCTCAGTCTTCCTGCTCCATCCCCACGTGCCTCAAATCTGCCCCCGTTGTGCCGATCCCACAAAGGAATCAGCTGTGAGTTCCCTCAATGACTACAGACCAGTGGCCTTCACTTCCACTGGTATGAAGCGCTTTCAAAGAGACTGCTGCTAAATCACATAAAAGCCCCCCTCCCCTCCACACTGGACCAGCACCTGTTTGCCTATAAAGCAAACAGGTGAACCATGGGTGACATCAACACAGCCTTGCAGAGTGTGCTGACCCACCATGCACATCCTGGCACCAACATAAGACCGTTGTTTGTGGACTTTAGCATTGTGGACACTGCATTCAACTGCATCATCCCTGAAAGACTGGTGTCCAAGCTACACGGTCTGGACATCAGCACCAACATCTGCAGATGGATCCACAACCTCCTGACAGACCGTCCCCAGTCCGTGTGGCTGGGCTCCCAACGGCCCTCTGTCCTCTGTCCTCACACTCCAGGGATGTGTGCTGAGTCTCTTGCTCTTCACCTTACACACTCACGACTGCACCCCAGCTCATGACTGCAATATTTCTATCAAGTTTGCAGATGACACCACGTAGTAAGTAGAATTTTACCAAGTTAGATTTCTATATCTTGGTATGAAACCCCACACATTTTGGATTAGACAGAGTATCCTGTATCATCTATGCACGTCTGGTCTTAGTAGCAAAGCAGACCACTAAAGAATCTGTTGGAAATTCAGTGATACATTAAGATTTTAATTGTGGATAGACCTCTCGCCTGTAGATAAAAAAAAATCCAAACTTTAAGGACAGCAGTTTTCTTTGTGAACGAATAATGTGTTGTAAATAAATAAATGTTCTAGCTAGAGATTGGCCTGGGGTCCTTCCCATGAGATCATCTCTCACTGCAAATCCTAGGATCCTGGATCCATGAAATAACTGGCAATTCAAAGTAAAATCTATTAGTGCCCTGTGATTTCCTTCAATTATCTAAAAACATTTGAGGCTACATTTAGTGATCATTATAGATTATACATAATGTGCAATTACTATTTAATACAAACAAGGAATAGGACGGACAAGAGACAACCAAAGACAGGGCATAAGACTTGTAACAGAGCACTGACTGTTATAAGTCAGATTTCTATATCTACACAGTATTTAGTCTTTTGGTGTGAAACCCCTGTCCTGTATCATATATGCATGTCTGTTATTAGTAGGAAAGCAGACAACTAAAGAATCTGTTTAAAATTCAGTGATAAATTATGCCTGTAGACAGACACGCATTAGGAGAGGCGCCATGACCGTAGCAAGATGGCAACATGACCGTAGCAAGATGGCAACACGACCGTAGCAAGATGGCGCCATGACCGTAGCAAGATGGCAACATGACCGTAGCAAGATGGCGGCACGACCGTTGCAAGGTGGCGGCCGCGTCGACGTCTCGCTCCACCGAGATGGAGCAGCCGATGTTGTGGCTTATCTACATGTGTGTGTCTCCGTCTATGAGACACTAATGTCCACTACACTGTCCCCAAAGACAATGAAAAAACGGCTCCGTTCACACATGTCACAACGTTTAATTCAGTTATTACCCGGAACCAAAAGAAAAGAAACCTTCAAGGAAAATTAATAGGTTAGTTGTGGACTTACGGAACGAGCCAGTCCAGAATCCAGTCCGGGTTTCTGCTGGTTCCTGGCCGAATGGCGGGTTACTTGAAGCAGCTGAGGAATCGTTATGAAGACGTCCGGGAGTCTGGAGTCCGGGACCTGGGTCAGCAGGTCTTACTGGTCGGATGGAGACCCACTTTTAAATGGAGGACACGTTTTCTGCCGCGCAACTGACCGCGGAGCTCCTGTCTGTGCTCTCTACTACTCCTTCATTCATTCCTTCATTCAATCATTCCTCCACTTCTTTCTTCTTTGAGGTTTATTGATGTGGTTCTCTACCGCCACCTGCTGGTTTGGAGGTGGATCAAGAACAGGAGTGAATTGTTTCATCAAAGACTAACAGGAGTGGCCTTGGGGAAGGAATCGGTCCCCCAGATGACTGGGGCGGAAGAACGGAAACCTTTTCCATGTTATCCGTTACTATATGGTCTCCTTCTTCATCTGCTGCAGGCGGGGATCGAACCAACAACCTCGAAACTTCATAAAGCCCACATCTTCCTTTGCCCCCCTCCTCTGCAGAAAACATAAGAACGGTCATCATATCACTCTTTAATGCTCCAGACATGTTAATATTATCTAGAGGATGTATACAAACTCAGATGAAGCTTGTATATTACATGTTTTTTTGCCACCCAATCAGATGGCTCCGTTGGTCCCTAGTTCCGCCATCTTGGATTCTCTCGCCAAGCGATCTGTCATTCTTCCTTCAGCGGTGACAGCAACTCTTGAGTAAGTCAAAAATATTTAATATTTTTATTAAAAATGCGTGCAGAACACTGTAGAAACTAATATTTCTGTCTTCCATTATCCCACTGAGTTAACGCTGAGATTTTACGGCTCTTTATCCGAATATCCGAGTGTTTGTTGTTAGCAAAAGTGCGGTGCTGTACATGTTAGCATGTTAGCTGGACTCTACCTGTATGCTGCCTAATGTTATATTTCATTATATAACAGATGTCATGATGTCATCAAAGTGCTCCGATAAAGAAGGATTTTAAGTGTTGGTTGTGGCATTCGTGAAAAGTACAGCACTGTTACTGTAGCGTGAGTGTAAAGATAGATAGATAGATAGATAGATAGATAGATATTTATTGATCCCAAAAAATGGGAAATTACAGTGTTACAGCAGCACACAAAATAAACATACATACAATATACATTAAATAATAATAATAATAATAATAATAATAATAATAATAATAATAATAATAATAACAAAATATAAGAAAATATAAGAAAAACTGAGTTAATGGACACCAAATGCCTTTTTAAATAATTGCAGAACACTGTAGAAACTAATATTTCTGTATGTCATTAGTCCCACTGGCTTAACGCGGTATTTACAGCTATTTGGGGAATATCCTAGTGTTTGTTAGCAACAGTGCCATAGACTATTACGTGGGTTAATATATGATCCACTTCTTTACCTGCCGACGGCGGGGATCGAACCGACAACCTCAAATCTTCAAAAAAGCCCACAGCTTCCCTTGCCCCCTCCCTGCAGAATGCAGAGTCCATTTCTTTAACTTACTATGGTCACATCTGCACTGGACTTCCATCGGGGAGTGAGACTGTTGCTGGGTTAATTTATGGGCCTATAGCGCCATCTAGTGGCCAATAGATGGAACTACACAATGGAACCTGGCTCTTTACTACATTGGGTTTTGTTTACATTACTTTCCGGTATCGTGTGTCTGTCTGCACAGCAACTTTGTATTGCATATAAATTATGTATATGGCAGGAATGTGGCATCATGTGTATGTATGTGTGTGTGTGTGTGTGTGTGTGTGTGTGTGTGTGTGTGTGTGTGTGTGTGTGTGTGTGTGTGTGTGTGTGTGTGTGTGTGTGTGTGTGTGTGTGTGTGTGTGTGTGTGTGTCTTTTTGTGTGTCTGTATGTGTCTTTGTGTGTGTTTGCGTCTATGTGTGTTTGTTTTTCTCAGTGTGTGGGTCTGTGTGTGTGTGTCTTTGTGTGTGTGTGTGTGTGTGTGTGTGTCTTTGTGTGTGTCTGTGTGTGTCTTTGTGTGTGTTTGCGTCTATGTGTGTTTGTCTTTCTCAGTGTGTGGGTCTGTGTGTGTGTCTTTGTGTGTGTGTGTGTGTGTGTGTGTGTGTCTTTGTGTGTTTGTCTTTATCAGTGTGTGTGTGTGTGTGTGTGTGTGTGTGTGTGTGTGTGTGTGTGTGTTTGTTACTAAAGTAACTAGTAACTGAAGCTGTCAGATGAATGTAGCGGAGTAGAAGAAAGTTACCTGTACTAGTACCTCAACATCTGGACTGAAGTACATTACTGGAGTACATGTGTACTTAGTTACTTAGTAACTTAGTGACTTAGATACTTAGTTACTTACTTAGTTACTGAGTTACTGAGTTAATTAGATACTTAGTAACTGAGTTACTTAGTTACTTAGTTACTGAGTTAATTAGATACTTAGTAACTGAGTTACTTACTTACTTAGTTACTGAGTTACTGAGTTACTGAGTTAATTAGATACTAAGTTACTTAGTTACTGAGTTACTTAGTTAATGAGTTACTGAGTTACTGAGTTAATTAGTTACTTAGTTACTGAGTTACTGAGTTACTTAGTTACTGAGTTACTGAGTTACTTAGTTACTGAGTTACTGAGTTACTTAGTTACTTCCCTCCGTTGTTACCATGTAGAGTTTAGCCATGAAACCCCCGCCTGGCTGATCATCTTTCACTTCCTGTTTCCTCTCACTATGAACTATGATTGAATTCTGAATATTTCCCTTTGACTGGGACTTCGTGACCTTTGGTTCTTCTTCATGTCTTTATGGGGGATTTCACTTCTCTGTTCCTCGTCTCCATGGCAACATTGGACCTTCTTTAAATGTCACTGAGATACGAGTGTGTGTGTCAGCTGAACACTTTTAATATTTAGCATTTTGGATTCTTCAGGTTTTAGTTTAGGTCAGTTGGGGGAAATTTTAGTTTTTTTCACACGTCGTCATTGTACATTAAAACACAATATCCTGAGTTATATAGATCATAAACGCTGAAAGACTCACAGACCAGCCCACGACTCTAGTTACCACGGGTACAGAGACATTTACAGAAAATAAAATACAAATAAAATAAAAAAATAATAATAATAAAGAAAAAGAAAAAATAATAAAAGAAAATAATAATAAAAGAAAAAATAATGTGAAGAAAATAATAACAAAAGAAAAAATAATAATAATAAAATAAAATAAACAATAAATAAATGCTTGTGTTTCTTTGTGAGTGTGTGTCTGTGTATTTGTTTGTGTATGAGTCTGTGTGTGTGTGTCTTTATGTGTGTCTGTGTGTCGATATGTGTGTGTGTTTGTGTGTGTGTGTGTGTGTGTGTGTGTGTGTGTCAATATGTGTGTGTGTGTGTGTGTGTGTGTGTGTG
>NC_048410.1:143396-144821 GCF_013103735.1 Etheostoma cragini
ACACACACATACACACATACACACACACACATACAGTAACATACACACACACACACACACACACATGCAGTAACATACACAAACACAGTAATACAGACACACACACACGGTAAGACTCATACACACAGACACACAACCACAAACACACACACACGGACATACAGTAACAAACATACATAAAAACATAAAAACACACATACAGTAACACACACACATAAAAACACACATACAGTAACACACACACACACACACACACACACACACGAGTGGTGAGACACTGGTTTGTTACCCCTCAGTGAGCGTGGGGGGGATGTTCCACCAGAACGAGGTCATGCTGGTAATGGGGTCAGCCTGTTAGCATGTTAGCATGCACAACTAATTAATTAATACTAATTAAAAGAGCAACAGACAGCGTTGAAATACTGCTTTAGACTCACCTTATCTTAATGAGGTTAGCCTGTTAGCATGTTAGCATGTAAAACTAATTAATTAATACTAATTAAAAGAGCCACACACAGAGCTTTGTTCTGGGTATTTCCAGACTCACCTTATCTTTTGTAAGTAAGTAAGTGTGTTTGTATAGCACTTTTCTCAGATGAAGATCACAAATTGCTTCACAACAAAAGGAAGCATTTAACAACTCTCATAAATACAATACATCACAAAAAACTAAAGAATAACACGTACACATAAGACCAGCGTAACCAGCCTACGATCTAGTTAAAAGCCTCTTTAAAAAGCAGAGATTTCAACTGAGTTCTAAAGGTTTCCACACAGTCTAAGCAGCGCATGGAAGGAGGCAAAGCGTTCCACAACCCGGGTGCAACAACTTGAAATGAGCGGTCCCCCCTAGTTTTAAAATGTGAAAGGGGGGCAACTAGTAGTCTCTGATCTGTTGATCTCAGACTACGTGAGGATGTACGCAGCTGGATCAGGTCTGAGATGGATGGGGGTTCCTGTCCTGGTAGGACTCTAAAAGTTAGGACCAAGATGTTGAAGTGCATTCTAAATCTCACTGGTAACCAATGAAGTGAAGCTAAAACCGGAGTAATATGTGCCGTTTTACTCGTGTGGGTTTAAAGCCTAGCAGCAGCATTTTGGACAGTCTGGAGACGACAAAGATCCTTCTTATTAAGACAAATAAAAAGACTGTTACAATAGTCTAAGCGAGACGAGATAAAACCATGAATGATCATCTCCAACTCGGCTTTGGACACCGAGGCTCTTATCTTTGAAATGTTCCTTAATTAAAAGAGGCTGTTTTTAATGAGTTGTTTCGAGTGTTTCTCCAGAGACAAAAACAACAGCTAAGCTCCTGAGACCGGGCTGAACAGACGAACCTAAGTCACCGATGTGTTTCTTAATCTGAACACATTTGTGTGTGTGTGTGTGTGTGTGTGTGTGTGTGTGTGTGTGTGTGTGTGT
>NC_048410.1:144921-146061 GCF_013103735.1 Etheostoma cragini
CCCCCCCCCCCCCCCCCCCCCGGTGAAGCAGTCCGGCGTCTCCACGGCTACGGTTGCATGAATCACACAGCAGTAACTCCTCGTGTCTCTCTGCCGTGCTCAAACCCACTCTGACATCACAGGTCACATGACGCATGGCACACACTGGGCATGTGCGTGGCGTTGTAAACAGGAAGCAGATTGACGTGAGTGTCTCCACCAGATGTGAGTCTCATGCTCCGATTAAACGGTTAACGACATAACCGTCACACTGAAAAATAGTAAAATCCATAAAATAATAAAGTTTTCTCATTATGAACAATAACACAAGATGGGAATCACTGGTTGATGCTATGCTAACGTTAGCTCAGAACACCATTCACCTCACAGGAACCATCACTGCAGACCCATCTCACCCCGGACACAACCTGGTCCAGGTTCTCCCCTCTGGGGGGCGCTACAGAGCCCTGTAGGCCAAAACCAGCAGACTCAGGATCAGTTTCTACCCACAAGCCACCTCTCTGATGAACAGCTGACTCCTGGTCCAGGTCTGGTCCATAACCCGGTCCCACGGTCTCTACAGCACCTGTATCATTCCCACTCTCACATCTCACTTATTATATTTTATTTATTCATTATTCTCATTTCCTATTTTAAGAACTGTTCATATGTTCATATGTTCATATTGTAATATAATAACATAATACTATTTTATCCCAGCACCCTTGCACTACGCACATTTAAATAATTTTATTGATCTCTTCATTGCACTCATGCCTCTATATTGTTTCTGTTTAGAGTATGTTGTTGTTGAGTATTGTGTATATATTAGTGTGTATATTTCTGTTTTGGTTGATATGTGTGTGTGAGCACAGTGTGAGTAACGATGCTCCGTAGACATATTCCTCGTATGTGTCCTCATACCTGGCGAATAAAAGCTGATTCTGATTCTGATAATAAATAAATATTGCACTGCATGTTAGTTAGCAGTAATTAGCCTATGTTATATATATTATATATATATTATATATATTATATATATATATTAAAGAAGTCTCTCGTTAGCATCGTATAGGCTACTTCAGTGTGTGTGTGTGTGTGTGTGTGTGTGTGTGTGTGTGACGCTGAGGAAGCTGGGGGTCTTAAATCTGTCAACACCCT
>NC_048410.1:146161-153740 GCF_013103735.1 Etheostoma cragini
GGGGGGGGGGGGGGGGGGGGGGGGGACCACCTGGAAACAGTTTTCTTCCCCCCCGCTCCAGACAGCGGACCGGGGAAACGTTCCCTCTACGTCGGCCACTAACTATCTGGATGAGATGTTGGTCTCTGAAATGTCTGAAAATGGTAAAAATGTGGATCCGAGTTTCCCAAAAAGCCCGAGATGACATCACCAAACGTCTTGGATTTGATGACATCACCAAACGTCTTGGATTTGATGACATCACCAAACGTCTTGGATTTGATGACATCGAACATCTTGTTTTGTCCACAACTCAAAGATATTAAGTTACTGTCCCAGAGGAGAGAAGACACTAGGACATATTCACATTTAACGCTGGTGTCGTCCTCCCGTCAAAATTCAAAAACTAAACTTTTGTTGACACTTTTTTTGAATGTTTGTCACTTTGATGTTTTCAACATTACGTAACAAATTTTTTTTGACAAAAACATCTTTAAAAGTTTTGAAGAAGGAAATAAAGCGTAAACTTCTGCTGCGTCTGCTCTTATCTTTGAATTTATTTAAGATGAAAAACAGCCGATTAATCAGTAGTTTGTTGACTTTCATAAATAAACTGAATGTGACGTTGTTCTGGGGCCCCCGTTACGAGGTGTTCACCCCCAAAAACCTACAGACAGATGAAACTGTTCCAGGTAATAGCCACCCCCCCGGGTCCCCCCACCCCCCCAGACAAGAAGAACCCCAACCACATCACCGATCCTTCCCACAAACACACACAAATACATAAATACAAAAACAAAAGTCTAAAATGATAAAAGAAACTTTTACAAAATAATAGAAAACAACTATTTGTCTCTGGAAATCTCAAACTGCTGCTTATAAAACCTTTAAAGTCACATATACAACAGCTTAAAAATGGGGGGGCGGGGCGGGGCGGGGGGGGGGGGGGGGGGGGGGGGGGGGGGGGGGGGGGGGGGGGGGGGGGGGGACCCCCAAAACCTGAAAGGAGGAAATTAAATAATTTGACAATTAAATAAAAAAACCAAAAGGAAAACGAGTCGATCAACGGGACGAAAAACCGGAAACCAATGAGGAGTTAGTATCAGAGCAGCTGGGGGGGGGGGGCCGGGGGGACAAACATAAAATTGGAAAAACTGTTTGGTATTTAAATATTTGGTGGATATTTGTGTTGCCAGGATACCGTGGTTGTGTTGCTAGGTTACCAAGTCAACACCTTTCAGTTTTCACGGCTACGTCCAGAACCTCGTACCGGTCTTCGTCTCCAGAGAAGAAACGTGAGCGTCAAACACGACAAAAAAAAAATCAAAATCAAACATAGCGTTCGAGCAGCTTATTGGTTAACGGATGAAACAGGAAGTAGTGAAACACGACCGACGTCTCCGATCTAAAAAGATTAAAACGCTTTTCATCGCTCCGTCACTAAAGATCGACACCACCGTCATGCTGTACGTGAAAAAAGCAGCTGGTTAGCTTAGCATAAAGACTAGAAACAAATGGAAATGGCTAGCCTGGCTCGGTTAGCTTAGCATAAAGACTGGAAACTGAGGGAAATTGCTAGTCTGGCTCTGTTAGCTTAGCAAAAAGACTGGAAACAAATCGAAATGGCTAATCTGGCTCTTTTAGCTTAGCATAAAGGCTGGAAAATGAGGGAAATGGCTAGTCTGGCTCTGTTAGCTTAGCATAAAGACTGGAAACAAATGGAAATGGCTAGTCTGGCTCCGTTAGCTTAGCATAAAGACTGGAAACTGAGGGAAATGGCGAGCTTGGCTCGGTTAGCTTAGCATAAAGACTGGAAACTGAGGGAAATGGCTAGCTTGGCTCGGTTAGCTTAGCATAAAGACTGGAAACAAATGGAAATGGCTAGTCTGGCTCCGTTAGCTTAGCATGAAGACTGGAAACTGAGGGAAATGGCTAGCTTGGCTCGGTTAGCTTAGCATAAAGACTGGAAACAAATGGAAATGGCTAGCCTGGCTCGGTTAGCTTAGCATAAAGACTCTTCCCCCCCCCCCATCCAGTCTTTATGTGCCAACAAAAGCAGGCATGACGAATAAAGCTCTCTGTATGCTAAGCTAAGCTACTTCACGTCATAGTTAACAGCCATCTATGAGAGTGGTATCTATCGTATTCCTTGAAGCTGTTGATTCATCAGATTCAGTCGTCAGATCATGTCGGTGTGTGTGTGTGTGTGTGCGTGTGTGTATGTGTGTATAATGTGCGTCCTGTAGCAGCATGTTGCTGTACCTCCAGGTGAGTTCTCCATAATAACAGAAAACAAAGCTCGGAGGCACAGCGGTAATTATTAGGATAGTTAAACATCTCTCCAGGCTTTTAAACAGGCAGCTGTGTGTGTGTGTGTCTGTATTTGTGTGTGTCTGTCTCTGTGTGTGTGTGTTTCTCTGTCTCTTTGTGTGTGTGCGAGTATAAATGATTTACCCAGATTAGCTCAGTTTACTTATCAGGCGCTACGTGCCAGACTGACGGGACTTTCCCCGTGAAGAATTACCAAACAAAACACGCCAGAAGCTTAAAAATAATAAAATAAAGACTTTTGAAGGTTGTTTTAATGAACTCGTTGCATGAAATAAATCATCTTCTGCACCGTGGGAGGAAAGGCAGAGACAATGATGTCTTGCACCTTTGGTCTCTTTTCTAAAAATATATATAATCATAGGAGCACTAGGAGGTTAAACATGAGCAAATATTATTATTCTTATTATTAAGATGAGTTCTAACGCTAACGGAGAGCGTGGATCCACGGACATGTTCCTCAAATCAAAAGGAATCACAACAACGTAAGCTCTCCTGTCATGTTTAATAGAAAAGAAAATCTGAGGACAACATGGGGGACAGCATGGGGACAACATGAGGGCAACATGAGGACAGCATGAGGGAGACATGAGGGCAACATGGGGGCCACATGGGGGCCACATGAGGGCAACATGAGGACAGCATGAGGGAGACATGAGGGCGACATGAAGATAACATGGGGACAACATGAAGACAACGTGAGGACAACATGAGGACAGCATGAGGACAGCATGAGGGAGACATGGGGACAACATGAGGACAGCATGAGGGCAACATGAGGGAGACATGGGGACAACATGAAGACAACATGAAGACAACGTGAGGACAACGTGAGGACAACGTGAGGACAGCATGAGGACAACATGAGGGAGACATGAAGACAACATGGGGACAGCATGAGGGCAAAATGAAGGCAACATGAAGACAAAATGAAGACAACATGGGGACAACATGGGGACAACATAACTGAACATTATAAGTTGTAGGAGCACTGTGGGGATAAACATGAGCCTAATTATAAAGATGAGTTCTAACTAACGGATGCCAGAGCGTTCCAGTATTAATTAAATAAAAAGCAATCACAACAACGCGTTCTCTCCCGTCATGTTTAATAGAAAAGAAATCAGAAATCTCTCTGCGTTACAACAAGTTCTAATAAAAATGCTCATGAGAAGTCTCTTTCTGCAGCAGCGTGAGGAGCTGCAGTCCGACCAGCGAGGCCGGGAGGAGGAAAGCAGCGGGGAAATAAATAACTGTTGCCGGGCTGTTACCGGGTACCGCAGCGGGACAGACGAGGGACAGTTAGTGTTTAACGGGAAGGAAACCAGAAAAAATGTTCTCCAAAGTCCGGTTGGTGGTTTTTCTCTCGACATGGGGACAAAAAAAAAAAATCATAAAAACAACAAAAAACACAAAGACGATCATTATGTACCGCAGCGGAAATGGTCCAATCCGGTCGCTCCTTTCTCCACGGAGACAGACAAGAGGACAGAGCAAAGCCTCTGATTGGTCGAGAGAGCACCCAGAACACCAGGTAGGAGGAGTCAGTCAATCGATGGAGTTGTCGGGGCTTCTCTCCTGATTCGTCAGCGAGCGTTAATCCACTCAGGAAAGTGAGAATGATGAGGCACTGTGGGGCCGGACGCCGGCCATGATTGGGTTTTAAGGGGGTGGGGGGTGTGTGTGTGTGTGTTTTTGTGTGTGTGTGTGTGTGTGTGAGTGTGTGTGTTGCACAACAAACTGCCTCAATAGAGAGACACTTTTTATATCCGTTTATCGCAACAACGTTATAGCATATTTTTCTTATATCTTGCAGCCCTAGAGTGTGTGAGTGTGTGTGTGCATGTGTGTGTGTGCATGTGCGTGCGTGTGTGTGCATGTGTGTGTGTGTTGTATGTTGCACATCATAATGCCTCAATAGAGAGACACTTTCAATCTGTTTATCGCAACATTTATGGTGACGTTCAACAAGGTTATAGCATATTGTCCTTATATCTTGAGGCCTAGTGTGTGTGTGTGTGTGTGTGTGTGTGTGTGTGTGTGTGTGTGTGTGTGTGTGTGTGTGTTGGCTGGGGGTGACACGAGGGTCTACGCGTAGATCTCCGTGGTGGGGGCCTTCTTGTAGATGGGTTTCTTCCCCAGGTCGTAGCTGCCCTCGTCCTTCTTCTTCATGCGGTAGATGAGCAGGAGGACGAGGAGGACGGCGAACATCAGGCCGACGGCGCCGCCCGCGATCAGAGCTGCAAGAGACGGAGACAGCGGTTTCTTTATGAGGACGGAATATAAGATTAATAGAAAGAGACGGAGACACGGTCAATACGGAGACAGTGGTTTCTTTATGAGGACGGAATATATAATTAGTAGAAAGAGACGGAGACATTAGCTCTGTCTCCATCCACACGTCTTTATCTGAATTAAGTGATACTGAATGAAAAATGCCTTCTGGAAAATTTTGAGTCTCATCAGATTATCTCCTGATGTGATAAATGCTGACGGAATCATTATCTGCTGAATAAATAATGAGTTGTGATTGAGTTTTAGGTCATTTTATGGTTGCAACCCGCCACAAAATGCAGAAGAAGAAGTTGTAGTTCATTTTGCCCAGCGTTTCCTCTCTGAGGGATTTAAGGGCAACGAAATGTCCAACTAAGGTTAGGACGGGGGGGGGGGGGGGGGGGGGGGGGGGGGGGGGGGGGGGGGGGGGGGGCATAAAAGACAAGTTGTACCTGCCTCGTCATAGCAACGTGTCAATAGTCATTTTCTTGTTATAGCTCGATACGTTGCTATCAGCTGGAACGTGAGCTCTAGGACAACCTGTCCTATAGTGATCATGTGATGAGACGGCAGCCATTTTGTCTAGAAACACGTTGTTGTTGTTGTTGCTGCATGTTGTGCGAATTAGTGTGAATATGAATAGAAACGCCCTAAAATGTCTCAAACCAATCCCATGTACCAGTTTGATGCAAAGCAGCGTCACGTGACGTCAGCACCAGGTTTTTAATCGGCTTTAAGCCGTTGGATGGAAACTCACTTTCACAGTTTTTTAACCAGACTTCAGATAGTTTGACCCGTGGACGGAGACTCCGGTGTTAAGACAGCGGTCGGGGGTGCGTACTGACCTGCGAGGACCTCCGTCTTGTTGAAGATGCTGTCCTCCGCGGCGTGGGCCATGAGGACGTTGGACGGCTGGTCCTCGCCGGGCGGCGGCGCCTCGTTGGACAGCCGAGGGATCTCGTTGCTCTGCCGCACCACGTCCAGCTGGTCGACGGTGGGCCGCGCCGGGCGCTCCGCCTCCGGGAGGTCGTTGTTGTCGTCGTCGACGTCGGCCTGAGGACGGAGACACGGATTCAAGGTCAAGACAACTTCAGGACACCGTCAGAGACATAGTCGCACATCAGAGCCCGACCCATGAAGGGTTTAAGGCCGATACGATACGAATATTTAGTTTATTAAAAATCTGATGTGGCGATATATCAGCCAATCTGTACTTAAAAAAATAAAAATAAAGAGACGGGAGAGACTCAATACGTAGACAGTAGTGTCTTTATGATGACGGAATATAAGATAAAGGTAAAAAGATCGAAACGTCAGCTCCGTTTCCATCCACATGTTTTTATCTGAATGAAGGGATACTGAATGAAAAATGCTGCATGGAAACAGTGAAATTTGAGTCTCATCTGATTTTCTCTTGATGATGTTCTTCTCATGTGATCTACGCTGATGGAAACCTTATTTTCTGAATAAATAAAGACTAGTAATTGAGTTTTAGGTCATTTTATGGTTGCAACCCGCCACAAAACGCAGAAGAAGAAGAAGTTGTAGTTCATTTCCCCCGGTGTTTCCTCTCTGAGGGATTTAAGGTCAAGACAACAGAACCCCAACGCTCCAGGACACCGTCAGAGACGGAGTTACACATCAGAGCCCGACCCATGAAGGGTTTTAAGGCCGATACGATACGAATATTTAGTTATTTAAAAATCTGATATGTCGATATATCAGCCGATCTGTACTTTAAAAAAAGAGAAAATCTAGAAACTTGTTAGAAAAACAGATTTGCCTAACATTAGTTATTTGTAGTTATTTATGAGTTCTCATGTGCACGTAAACTGAATGCTTCGTATTCTACATTTTTATCTTAAATCTGAATCTTCTTACCTTAGCTGAGGGCTCGGACTCCGTTACAGGAGACACAGTCGTTGCTGTGGAAAGAAAAGGATGCTTATTAGAAATCCTGATCTGGATTAGATATAGATGTATAGATAGATGGATGTATAGATAGATGTATAGATAGATAGATAGATAGATGTATAGATAGATGGATGTATAGATAGATGGATGTATAGATAGATGGATGTATAGATAGATGGATGTATAGATAGATGGATGTATAGATAGATGGATGTATAGATAGATGGATGTATAGATAGATAGATAGATAGATAGATAGATAGATGTATAGACAGATGTATGGATGTATAGACAGATGGATACTATTGATACTATAAATAAAATTGAATTGAATAAAAGACATCTTTAAATGTAGTAGTACTACTTAACAAAAGTATATTTGTATCAGAAGGTATTTGAAGACCGACCTCCGTCCCCGGATCCCGAGAAGCCGTCGTACTCGTCCTCGTCGTCGTACAGCGTCTCCGTGTAGTAGTCGCTGTCCTCGTCCGTGTCCTCGTCCTCCTCGGCGTCCGTGAAGCCGAAGTCAGACCCGTTCTCCGAGGCTCCCGACGACTCGAGATCGCCGTGTCGCGTCGACATGGCGACCGTCTGCGTGGTCTTCATGGGCACCCACGTCTCCGTCTCCCTCGCCTGCTGGGACAACAGAGTGCCGTTCACAGGGACGCCCCAGAGTGGTTGGATACTGTTTGATTGGATATTGTTTAATAGTGTTGACTATTGCGTAATCAAAGTATTTACGAAATGAGACGATTGATAAACGTTGAAAATGACACACACACACACACACACACACACACTTTAATCACATTAGCACGCTTAAATCATTAACCAATTGGCTAGTAAGCACCGTGAATGGGATTAAACACTAAGCCTATCAGAGACACACACCTAAACCTAACACACACACACACACACACACACACACACAGCTAAACCTAACACACACACACACTTCTAGCAGCTAGCACATTTTTTTTGTATGTGACAACAAGACAACAGTCAAGTTTGAGTTTTGTTGTTGGTCTTTGTTCCGTTTTTATATTAATATGTTGAAGAGGCATTGTACTCATGTGTTGTAGGA